>NW_009222019.1:0-48448 GCF_000690835.1 Fulmarus glacialis
TTATTATACCAAAAACTATTTAAGAAAAATCACAAAAATATTCTACATTAAACTTCTTTTCTTTTCACAGTAATTTTATATTTTAGTAAAATCATGTTCGTATTTTTATGTGTTGAATTTTATAGGATTTTTCTCTACTTTTTCTAGGTACTGTCAAGGCCTATTGGGTATTTGCTTATCAGTAGGTTTTTAAGAAAAGTATCTGTACGTGGTTATAGTAACAATTCAGTCACTCCATAGCAAACTTGTTGAGGAAGGAATGCAAGTCCAGAATGTCCTTCTGGAAAGGATGTTTTATCACAGTCCAGTGGCATTTATCAGATAAAAATATCTCAAAAAAATTCATTATGTTAGTGTATACATAACTGTAAATCAGGAATCAGATGTTTGCCAGGCTTGTGTACGAGTGCTCTGTTCTCTCCCATCGGAGCTGTAGATTATCCATGAGGGTAGAAATTGTCTCAAACTGTGTAGGTTGTGACGATGCAGATTATGTCTCAACATTCAGGTAGAGATTCATATGTTAGGGCCAGGTAGAAGAAAGGCAGAAAGTTTCTTTTTTTTGGCAAGGGTAGCTTGGTAGAGTACTTTTGTTTACTAAAGAGAGATTAATGAGGTAGGAGTATGAGATCAGCAGGGAAAAATGGGATTCAGAAAAAAACCCACAAAATTCTGTTTACAATAATACTGGTCTTGTTTCTTAGTGAAATGCGCCAATGCTTATTATAAATAGAAATAAAATTAAGCTCAGTAGTTTCAAGGTTTAGTTTTAGGTATGATGTACCTTTGAACAGTACAGTGCAAGCACCATGGTTAAAAGGATGTGAGGAGCTCAGTCAAGGAATGTTTAGATCTCTTATCAGATTTTTCCCAAAGTAGCATTTCATATATACGTTATTATGAAGCCATTATTCACATATGGCTGTCATCCCATGGCTTCAGATGATATGAAAAGCCCAGTAACAACGTCTGTAACATACACCCTTCTTATTCTAACACTTAAAATCCATGGCTTCAAGGGGATAGTTCTGTAATGATGGGATATTATGTGCTCAGGTGGTCTTTTGATGACAGGTGGTCTCCAACAACAGATGGCCTCAAAGGAGGAACTTCAGTGCATTTTAGTTTAAAACATTTACACATTTCTTTAAAAAAATTTGAAATGTTATCCTTGTGTAATGTTCTTAAGTATTTTAGATAGAGTAGCCAAGTTATTAACACTGACAGATGATAAATCAGGGCATCCTTTAAAAGGTGGGTGATGGTGATTATGTGGTCTTGGAGCTTGCTTTGATCAGAAGTGACAGGCCTGTAAGGTCTGTGCCACTCAATCCCCCCTGAAGGGAGATCAGCACCTGTTTGCACTTTGAGGCTCCTCTACCTCCCACTGCCTTCCAGCACTATTTCATCTTTTTTAACACACTTGATGTTGATTGGCTTTAAGCAAAGTCATTATTCATTTACTAAACACTCCTTGATGGAGCTTACTCAAAACTGTATTTCAGTAGCAGTGTTTGTGCTGTTACAGTTAAGGTTGTATCAACATTCCCATTACAAAAGCTTTCTTTTCAGTGAGCTACAAGTTCAAATCAGCCTGCGTGCCAATATTTGCCTGGTTTCATTTTTTTGTCCAAACAGTAGTATGTATTGCCCATGAATCTGTTCAGCTTGAGCTTTCTGTATCTTTACATCTTTATCCAGAAGAGACATATGATCACGTTTGTGATACAAAAAGGTCCTGGTTTGGTAGATCAGATTTTAGCTTAATAAATACTGTTCCAAAAAGCTTTTTCTTGTTTGTGAAATGTAATGGATATTTCTAGAAAATAGCACAAAACAAGGCTTTGACTTCAGGAAGGGCCACATGACAAATCACAGAAATGAGTCTCCACTGATTATTTAATGTTGTATATGCAGGACCTTGGTATGGACTTGCCAATCTATATGCAAATACACATTGCAGTCAGCGGTATCTCTTTAGTTAATTCCAGTGTGTCTGAGAACAGATGTGGTTCTGGTTTGGGAGCTCAATTCTGCTTTTCCTGTAGTAGCAAAGTTAAAGCTTTGGGGAGTTGTACATCAAAGGCAGGACTGAGTGATCATTGTGTATATTTGTAAGGCATTGTTTAAAAAGGAATTCCTTCAATTTGTTGTCACTAGTTTCTTCCTTCTATTCTTCAAGATCTCCTCATAGATCTGCTCCACTGAAATCAATGGGTGTGCAACTAATTCAGTGTATGCTTTGAATCAGACTTCCTATCTCAGGGAAAGCACGTGCTACAGGAAAAGTAATTATTTTTTACTTTTTTTTCTTCCACATCAGAGCATTTTTTTGAAAGTCCTGGTATGACAAATTCATGATATGGGAAAAAAAATCAGTGAGTGAAATTATTTTCAAAATGTGCTACTATGTTAGAATGGACAAAGTATAGTATGTTGCAAAACCAAGTGTCATTTCAAAATGAAATTCAGAAATATTGGATGTTGATAATGTTGGAATGGAGTGGAATTTTTTTTTTTTTCTCCTTAGTTTATTTAGGCTTTTTGAGAACACTGCACTTATATTTGTTGCAAAATGCTCAATATTAATAAACGTGTATTTCCTGCTGGCAGGATAGCCCATCAAAAATTCTTCAGTCAATTTACATCTTTGTTCATGAGTCTACCTTTTCCAAGGGGCTTAGACCTATAGTATCCATGGGAGCTAATGATGAACAGCAACATTTTGAGTTGAGCCCACAATGTGCTCCTTCTTTCCTTTCTTCACTGATCAGCACTTCTGTTCCCCTTCCCCTCTCTTCCACTGCTGGTCAGTCTTTCATCATCTGCATGTGACTTGCTTTTCTTACCCTCCTCTCAAGTGATCCCATCCTTTTAGTCTCTAATCTGCCCACACACAGCTTTCTGGCCAGTAGCTATGACTGCTTTGAGCTTTTTTGTTCAACGTAAACGAAAAGATATTTCAAAAACTTATGTTTTATCTTTCTTTTTGGATAAGGACTGTGGTAAGAAACAGAGGTTCAAAGTTCTGAGCTACCAAAGGTGCTGATGAACACAGGAGACTGTGTTCAAGAAAAGACTGCCAGTTCTGAGCAGGTGCCTTAAACTTGAAAACACTCTTTTGTTGAAGACAAACATTGTTTGGTTCTCTCTTGTATATTTGTTATTTTATGTTTCCTTTATCTGAGACTAATATCTATCTGTGTGAAATAACAAACAGGAAAGGGAGAAAGAACATTTGATCAATTGATAAAACAGGAAAAAAAAACCCCACCTTGCACTCAAAAGCTTTTAGCCTGAGGAGAGGTTTCTATGTCTCAAAACTTGCAAGTTTTTCCCAGTTATACCCAGCTGGTCTAATAGAAATGTTGTATCTGCCTTCAGCTATCTTTCTTATATCCTTAGTTTCTCACAGCTATAGCAGTGCTACACTTACAACTACATTACAAATAGCAATGATGAGACTGATTTTGACCTTCACGGTTCTTTAACTTTAAACAAACTTCAAAGCTGGACTATGATCACTACAATAATTTGATAACATTAGAAGTCATGCTATTGAAATCTAGACCTTTTGATATTCTTTAAGTTATACCATTTTTCTTCTTTTTAAGAGTTTAGTGAATCTGGTCAAAATATTTTTATTTCATATTGTCAGCATTTTGTCTTGTAAATTGGTTTTTAAAGAAAGGACAGATTTCTACTGAGGTTTTAAGCTTTTTAATTAACGTAGGTGTTGGAGTTTTTTTGAATTCTGTCATCTTTTTTCTTTTTAAATTACATATAAGAACCTTTTTTGTTCTTCAGGATACTGATTTTAGTAATGAGATATGACAGTTTCCCTAGACTTCTCATCCTTTTGCATCAATCTCAATGCAGCCTTTTAGTTTCTTCAATAAGCCTTTCGTGTTTGACATAAGACATATTGATAACATTTTCATAAGTTATTCATTGACAATTAGTAGAGAATAAAAACTAAGCTACATGTCTACATATGATTTTTATGCTAACTTAACTTGATCAATTTGAAACTAGATTAAAGAAACTATTTAATTAAGTTGATGCAATTCCCAGTGTAGGCATGGTGATAAGCATAGAGGTAATTTTAAGGACAGAGCACTGGACCAAGTAGGGTAAATCTTAATCGTGGGGTTTGGAAGATCAAGTCTCACTTTAGATAGTTTTGAGCTTGCAAAACTTTTAAGGTGTTTTTAGCAATCTCCCTCTTAGAAACTTTGGTAATTGAATTGAAGCATAATGTGAGGACCATAAGCATAATGCAACAGTACCATTCTACCATATCTTTATGACAATTTAAGGTAAAGGTACAGCCCATTTATGCAACAGCACTAGTGCCGAGTTTGGATTTTTATTCACAAACACAGCTCCCAAATTATCTAAGCTTATGCCTTCTTTATGGTAACGGTAAAGTTAATTTGCACAAGAGTGGCTGCTACAAACACTGTCATGGTTAAGAAGGGACAGACAAAAAGCTTTTCCTACAACTTAAAGTCAGCTCAAGCCAGTGTTTTTTGGAGACTATCTGAAATGTATCTTGCCCTTTCCTCTATGCTCTTTTATATCTGTACATCTCAGTTCTTTTGAATTCCAGGTGGCATGGGACAGAGCAGTAGATATATTTTGTTAGTTCTAGGCCAATCGTAACCAAAGAATCACCCAGAAAATTCAATTAGCAAGGGTGAGCCTGTGTTTCAGCTGACTTTCAGCTTAGCTAGTCTGGAGCAGTACTGAAGTGCTTGAAATCTTCACTGAAACACATATCCAAAACTTTTGAATGTACTGACTGCTACTTATAACACCATCCATAGATAGTGCAAACTATATTGCTACACAATATTTGGGAAGTGTCTTACAAAGACGTAGCTGCAACCCTGGGTAGTATTTTTTGCTTTGTTTCAGTCTTGCTACTGAGGTAGGAACAAATTTTATGTTTCTTTTCACACTCTGTAATAGCTCTTCAAGAACCTCCTTTGTATACCTAACAAGAACTGTGTGAAAGAGACTTCTGAATCTTGAATGCTGTAGGGTTGTCTTTGAATAGCAAATTTCACAATAAAGTAAACACTGACTGAGTGTATCTATATGGAGTGAGTTGAAACTTTGCAAATTGTGAATTCCTCCAAAAAAGAAAGGAGAAAGAAAATTGAGCATAGGTAGTAAGTAGGCTAAAGATACTGAGAATGGAACCATGGGAGAGGAGGAAGGAAGGCACAAACTGCCTCAAGGGAGTTGTCATTATGTAAGTCCTAAAGCTAGAGATACACAAACTCAACTGCTTGGTTTTTGCGCATTAATATAATCTGGTTCCCAGGAGCTTTGGTTTCCATTGTACTGCTCTGAACCACTATGCTCCTCACAGATACAGAAATGACATTCACGGATTTTGATTCCATGATTCCCTGTACAAGTGTATTGTGTACAAGTGTAGCACTCTTTACAGTGGAATCTGATTATCTAATTTTATGCACAGTATTTTTCTACAATTAGAAGGGAAAGTATTACAGTGTTACATATTTTGATGAACTGAAGTTGCCAGCGTATGGTTTTTTGAAACAAATTACAATGCAGTGACAAGAGAAGGTTTGAAGAATAATCAAATTCAGAACTCCAGCCATTACTGGTTTTGTTAATTAACTTATCTGGGGCAACAGGTTCTCCTGCATGTTGCTTTGAAATTTCCACCCTTAGAGCCCACATAGTTTGGACTGTGAAGGGGTGTATTGTGCAGTTCTTTGATCAATTTTGAAAATTAATCAAAGCCCTTCATTTGCAGGATATTATAAAACCAAAATTTTAAAGGCAGAAAAAGGTATGTTCTTTACTCCTTTTTTTAACATCCAAATTTGGCTTCATATGGACTGTTGATGGTTAGTGACCTCTGAAGAAGGTACTTAATGAACCAGATTCTGCTTTTATTGAGCAGTACAGGAAACACCAATGAGATTGGGGGATTGCTACATTTAAGGAATAAAGTGGAGATCAACCTAAGAATGACTGGACTGGGTCCAGGTGTTTGTTTATTTCAGCCCTTGATAATCAGAAGTCGCCCTCTTCTATATATGCACATATTAGAAATATGATGAAATGGAACAATTGTGAGTTTGTCTTCCCTTCCTCAGACTGCCATCATCCACAGGGTTTCAGGCATGACAGAAATAACACCAAAGCAGAATCACAGCCTGAGTGAGTACTCAGTGGATCATATACTCTCTGATAAAAAAGCAGATTCAATTGATCTATAAATGTTATGTGTTTCCTAGAAAAACAAAATTCTGAAAGCAATAATTGAGAAGTTATTTTGAGAATTCAAGTTTCTGTTTCCATTGTACAAATTCTGCACTCAGATCTCTGCCTGAGGAAACTTCCATGTGTCTCTGGAGCCCAGAAGGCAAACTAATGGTTTTCTTTTTAACTTGGGAATCATAAGGCTCAAAAGGGCTGAAAATGTCACAGTGACCTTTTTGTGAAACTTGTTGAAATGTTGTGACATGGGTTTGCAGCTTTCATCTCTGCACTGCAACCTTGAGATTGAAGATCTCCATTGTGCAATGTAGACATGCCCAGACTCACTTTAACGCCAGTCAGGAACACAGCTCAGGTCCTGTGATTTCCGATCCTATGGTGAATCCTATCGTACCTAATCCACAGTCCATGTCCATGGAAGAATTCCTGTTTCCAGATTGAAAAGAACCAGAACTTTTTTTTTCCCCTTTATCACTCACAGTAGCAGTGGAGGTTTTAAATATCAACACTGGCAGTGACAGGTTTTGGTTTTGTGTATACTTCTGTACTTGTTTGAAGTAATTTTGAGGTAGAAGCTGTTTCAGTTTGGCAGCCCCTGTTAATGTCCCTCTCCTGCAAGTAATCTCCATTTGACTGCATGTTCCCACCTTCTTGTGTTAATGATCACTGTTCATCTGGGTATTTAAAGCATCAAAGAGCTGCTGTTTGAAATGCAACCTTAAGCAAACTATCCAGCAGAACTCAGAATGCAGGAGACTGACGTTCTGGTTCCTTGTTTGATGTGTTTAACACAACAGACATATCTACAACTTGGCATTTAAAAACATCAACAAAAACAAACAAGTTAGTTTCATTTACATAACAAAAAGTTTCTTGGACTTGCAGTGAGGTTCCTTTGAAATGCACATTTGTTTCTGTCACTGATGGGAGAGGGATCTGTCTAGTCTGGAGCTCAACCTCTTGTTTCATACACACACCAAAAGGCAAAATTTCAGCAAATGAAATCTATTCCTTCCACATGCCAGGGCATTTAAGAAAAAAAAAAAAACAACAAACAAAACAAAACCAAAACTGCAGGGGCTCTACCATTGTATATTTTTCCTAAAGTAGTCTTTTTAAAGCACTGCAAGCTTTGCAACTGATTTTAACAAGTACAGAATCAGCTTGTGACTGATGTAGAAGACTACAATTCATGATACGGTTCTGGTAATAACCCTAGGTCACTACAATGAGTGATTCATGACTTGTTTTTTCATTATATCTGTTCAAAAACATATGGTACTCAAATAGTTGTAGTCTGTGAGTAGTTTAGTAAATGTGTATGACAAAATATCCCTTTCTGTCATCACAATCTGACAATACATAAAATTCTCACCATGAGAATATTGAGTATGTTGATATTTCAAATTAGTAAGTCATATTTCAAGGCAGGTTTAATCTTTTGGAACTGTACTTTAAATGTACAAGCAGCACTTCAAGAAACTATGTAGTGAGTTTTTTTCTTTTCCTTTTTTCACAGAGAAGGCCTCCCTAAATTATCTCCTTTTCACTCTGATTATTTGCAGAAGTAATTTCTGAAAACAACAAAAGCAATCAGCAAAGCAAATTCCCAAGTTAATGAGAGCAGTTCACGTTAGGAAAGGAATGGTTGGTTTCTACTTTTTTCTGTGTTTCCCATGGGATGAGTGACACATGATTAATGTGTTACTGGTATATCTCAGACCTCTGATGAAAAATAAATGCTAGTACAGTAAAAGTGACAGTAAAGTAATCCCTTAAAATATATTGTGGCACTTTATAGTGCAGAACATAACAAGCTGGGCCCTTGAGTAGGGCCCAAAACCATAAAGCAGTAACTAAAATAAATGCTCAGAATTTCATGAATTTGAGTCTGCTACTTTAGATCTTTATATGGCTTCAGTTACTGTAATATCTGATCACCTCAAACTATAACGTTTGTTAATATAAATATTAACACCAAAGCTATATCATCCTATTACAGATAGTGAGCTGAAACGCAACATAGTATAGACAAGTTGTTCCCAGCTAGTGAGGTACGAACATGTTAGAAGGGAGGCACAGCTGAATCGCTGCAGGCACTGCAAAGCAGCTGACTCACACAGGGATGGAGGGGTAAATTACCCCCAGCCAGCTGAGCTGGGAGCCACAGTTTTTAGATACAGCATCAACAATATCTTACATCTGCATGAAGCAGTGGTTCCCACAGGTGCTGTGGAAGAGGTGCTTTGGGAACACAGCAGCAGCAGAGTGTCACTGTCTTTCAGGAACAAGTTAGAGCTGACTGATGATATCTGGCCAGTGTGCTCCTGGTTCCAGAAAATTCATGAAGCCACTAGACTTGTTGTCTCTCATGGGGCAAGCTGATATCTTGGCGGGGCTCCCATATCCTCCTGGATTCCTGTGGGTAATGAGGAACCAGCTTTTTTGTATAAGGGCAAGACTGATATCTTGCCTCTGTGCTGGCTCTTTCATCTTCATAAATTCAGTGAGAACAAAACCTTGAATTACCAGTCTGAAATGTAGGAGGGAAGCTAAGGCAGAGCAAGAGAAGGGATGTGGCTTTTGAAGGGGAGTTTGAATGGTAGAATGTTGGAAAAGAGTGGAGCTTGGTATATTGAAGGTATGTGAATGCCTGTGACTTACTGAATTCTCATATTTTATAAAATACAATACGTTATTGGGTGTCTAAAATTTTATTTTCTTATTTTATAAACGTTCATAAAATAGTATCTATGATGAGGTTCTGGGAGCAATCAAAACTTTGTATTATGGGCAATAGAGATAGCAAATAGTTTTTCTTGTCACAATATGATTGTAACGTACTGCATTAGCATCCCCAGGTTAGCACTTTGTGGAATAGTTATTGCACCTCAGCTTTAGATGTTGCACTATAACCTTTGATTATTGATGATTTATTCTGCTAGTGTATAGTTACTGTATAGTCAAGAGCTTCTTCATTACAGTCACTCCTTTTTGCTGGAGAAGTTTGATTCATCCGCCAAAATCTAGCATTTTCCACAGATTATCTAAGAAATCTCCCTCGGGAATTTAAGACTTACAGTTTTCATTAGTTCGTTTTGTATATATAGGTATGACGGTACCTCTAGAACCAAGTTCAGAACTGCAAAAAGACAGGCAAAGTATCCCGCCCTCCCTTCGGAAAAAGCTTGTAGAACATTTCTGAGAAAGGGTGTGAAAGAAAAAATGTAGGATTATTTCCAAAATATTGGAGAAGACTGGACCTATCATGGTTGTCATTGCAGACAGGAATCAAGCATTCTCTGAAATTTTCACAGAAAAAGTGGTGGAAAACAGAGATGGTGAACAAGTAGTCTTCATCTCAAGAAGAGGACATCTTATTTTCAGAGCCATTTCACCAGAGTGAAGATAGTAGCTGAGATCTGCTGCAGTAAAGTCCATGCTCTGTCCAGCTCCAGAAAGTCAGGTAATTACAAAAGAGATTTGATGCAGCTGACCCCATCAGCACAGTGAATCATTCTCGTAAAGAAAAGAATAAGTTATAAAACAAGTTTATAAATTCTATTCTAGCTCATGTTCCCCAAATAGGAATCTTTAAAACATGTTGAAAATGATGTGACCACAGTTTATTTTATTGCAGTGCCTGTAAAAATGCTGTAGGTTATTTGAGGGGTTTTTTTAAACTAAGTTCTCTTTGTTCATGATTCTGGCACAGTCTGGGATTGGTCACTATGTTTTGTGCCAATCAGAAACAGGGGTGATGCAATTACTGGAAAAGCATCTTTTCCTGTCAGTTAGGAATTTTGTCAGTGAGGAAAAGGAAAAAATGGCCTATGTTTCTATTTTTCCTTTAAACTGCTCCACCTATTAATTAGGCCACACACCCTCAGAGAGCATAGTATGGACAAGAAAAACTGGCCTCAGTGATCTTAATAACTGCAAAAATCGGTATGTCTATTATACTTTGCCTTCAGCAGATGAATAACATTCATGGACACAGGAAATGTAGAACACCTAGAGAATGCTCAACTTATATTTAGGAGGAATGAATAAGTAAAAGGACCTTATCTCTACGGATTTACCAGTTATCACTGTGGTTTGCATTGCATAAGGGTAGGAGGGGAATGATGCCCCTTTCCACCCATCAGTCTCCACCCATGGCAGCATGGTGCTAATGGAATGTTAGGCATGAGAGATAATTAAAAGCATTGTAATAACTGTACAGAATGTGTCACCCTTGCCTGCAGCTTCACCATCATCTCAATTCACACCCTACCCCTTTCTTTTTGCTCCACCCAAGCTTTGGTTTCCTTCACCCACTCACGACTTTTGTGCTATCTTTCCATGCTGGCTGAAACAGCCTCCCACTTTCTGTTGCCTTTCCTCCAGAATAATAACTGGTCTGTTCATCATTGCACTGCTGTATACATAATGACCAAATTCGTGAAGTTACCAAACACTGATTAAATCAATATCAGCCGTAATCAATATTCTTATCTATTAACAACTGACCATAATATATATGCAGGTAGGACAAAAGCCAGGCTACAAGTACCTGATACAAGATGAGCAAAACCAAAAGAAATAGGCATATTATTGCTGAAGAAACATGGGCTTCAGCTGGTCTGTCTCCTATGCTGAGTTGACGTTCATGCCAATCCTGTTACAGAGGGCAGGATAGAAGTGACTGGTTTATGACATGGATATCCACATGTGCTCAGAAGAATATGTGACTTGAAGCCATTGAAATCGATTCCTGTGGAATCAGTATTTGTTCAGTAACACTCCACTCGGCTGCCTTTTCTTTTTCCAGTACATTGTGCCTTACTAACAAATGAACACGTTAAAAAAAAGGAGAGTGCCACAGAAGACACGAGGCTGGATTCCTAGCTAAACTAGGAACTCAACTACTAAAGGGTTCCTCTGGTGAGCTACAGGCTTTAAGAGAGCAATTCCAGTTTTAGGTGGGCCGTATCATTTATCAGAAGTGAGTGCGGATTTCTACTATGAATACCCAGTTTTTGAGATTAAATACATCAGCTTGAGTAAATCAAGGCCGGTCAGCTCTTGGCAAAGCTTTAATCAATAATGGACCATGAAGAATGATCATACATTTTCAAGTTGATGGGACAGATTCTGATAGCAGTATCATTGAGAAGTAGTCCCATCAGCTTCAACAAGGTACATAGATGCATTCTATGATAGCTGAGAATGGCCTTTGAAAGTACTCATAAACTATGTATGTGACTTTTCTCTTAACTTCTTTTCCTAGTTAGAAAAAAGCAGGCATTGTTTTCTGATGTGAAGCTCTGAAGCTAAAGAAGAGGTAAAATGAAATGAGCTCAGTAAGTGTA
This sequence comes from Fulmarus glacialis, assembly GCF_000690835.1. Classification (NCBI taxonomy): domain Eukaryota; kingdom Metazoa; phylum Chordata; class Aves; order Procellariiformes; family Procellariidae; genus Fulmarus; species Fulmarus glacialis. The sequence goes on from NW_009222019.1 coordinate 11,619, forward strand.
TGGAAGAGATCATAGTTTAGGAGGGAATCTTGAGGGAGGTATTTCACCCGGTGTTTTAAGTCATGAGTATTTGATTTACAGCTATCCCCAATGGATTTGAAAAGCTGCTTGAACTCTGCTTCACTTCATGTTTATTTTTTACAAACACCATGGTATGGATTCTCACTAGCTAACTGTAAGAGACAGAAGGGATGTTTTCCATTTTGATGCATAATTTGACTACTTTTTTTCCTCAGGGGTAATCAAAACTCAATGAAAAACACATTATTTGGTTATTACTACTTTTTAATTTGGGCTGTTTTGACTATTTTAAAAGAATGAGTATTAAATTTTGTTGTTTTGCTAATCTGGGGGTGGGGGAGGGGCTTAGCTCTTACAAAAGAAATTCCCCTTCTATCCAAACTAAAATCTCATCACGTCTTTCTGACAATAGTTTGCCTAAAAGCTCTGTTCCATTCTTTCTTTTTCTGAAAACGGAATGGAGTGGAAATATTGTCATCCTCAGGGTGTAAAATGTGAACTCTATTTTTTACTTTTTTTTTCTCTCTAGTTCATCACATCAAAGCTCTATGGAAAGCCCAAAATTTCTTTTTGCATCGTGCTTCTAAACCCCCTTTTCTATCTTTCTCTGAAGCACTGGAGGTTGGCCACAGCTTGAGGGTGGATTTGGCAAGTGGTATTAAACTCTTACAAATGCCTGGCTGATGAGTCTTGCTTACACGCCCAGAGTTAGGCTTATTGCCTGATTTGGGGTCAGGAAAGAAGGAATTTTCTCTCAGGTCAGACTGGCAGAGATCACTGAGTTTTTTAGATTGTTTTTCTCTTCTGTAGTGTGCAATACACACTTACTAGAGTCATCTAACAAGTACAGTGCTTAGCAGAGGCATAAATCACTGGTAATATACTTCATGTTTTCTATCCTCTTTCTAATAGTAATTATTACTGTGTCCCCCAAACTTTTACTTCAGGCCTAAACTTCAGTATGTGATGGTGGGAAGTGTCCGTGAAAGGTAGGGAGAAGCAATTTTGTGGACCCTTCTGGATAAGCATCTATTGCATGGTTGTCTCTGTCTGAGGGATCCTGGACTTGGTGATTCAGATGCTCTTTCCTAGTAACAAGCTCCTATGAGAAAGAAAAAACTGTTGGAAACAAATACTGGTATTTTTACCACTATGAAACTAAACAATTGATCTGTTTATCGTTGGATTAGAAAGAGGTATTTTGCAGATATAATCTGTTGTTTTTAAACTCAGATGATCTAGAATTTAATAGAGAGGGGCAGAGATTCTGGGTCAGTACTAGGTTTTGTCCTACAGTAGAAATCTTCAGAATTCCATCCTTTCTGATATATGTAAACATGGCAATATCTGTTTCTGCAGATGACTAGTTCCCAAGTGAGAATGACTAATTCAATTTAACTGCCTACTCAGGTTACCGTGTGATACAACAGAATCAACAGGTGACTCAGCCTATATAAGGATCCAGAAACCTCTAGGCCTTCTGTCCTTTGATTTAATTAGTAGATCTCAGTGAAAGTACAGGACACAATCACAGAGGCTGAAGGCTGTTGGTACCACAAAAATGCAAATTGAAGTATGCAGCTTACCTAGTTACATATGCAGGCAGGTAATTTAGTTGGTAATTGCCCCAATTACGAATTCAGATGCAAGCATTTGTAGATGCAAAAAGAATGTTTACATTTCTTTTCTTTGAAAATTTTGAACTCTGTGTACAATCCTACAGATACCCAAAGTACTGGTGAAACCTTGGCACGTGTTCTGTCTTCTGTGAGATTTTTTCTGCTTCTGCAATTTTATAGATCATTTCCTGCACAGAATTATGTGCTGCAAAGTGCATTTTCTGGATCTCCAAGAATGAACATTGACCTCATTCTAGGGAATGTCACTTACTTTTTTCTATTCACTTTCTGTACGACATAGATTCCTTTTGGGCTTTGATGGATTGAGAGCAATGTCTCTTCTTTTCATCATTCTTAATAATGAATAATAAAAATACTCGACATCATCTATGTTCTGTTCTAAGAAGCTGAGTACTTCACATAAGTATTTGGTAAACAAGATTCTTCTAGCAGTTCACTTTTTGTTGGTTTTCTCCACATTAAAATTTCATCTGCCAGATGATTTCTCAATTAATGTAGCATTATGTAGTCCACATAAATAATATTGGTTTTCAACCATATTAAAAAAAAATAAAAAGGTAAAGAGGTAACCAAAGCATATTCAACAGATGCAAAGCTTCATTGATTTTGTAGGAGATTCCCCAATTTTCATCACCTGAACATTTCACTCCAAAATATTTAAATTAATTTTTCATGTGGTTTACTTTGAAAGTAGACACTTACAAATTGCATAGAATCTTCTGCTTTTTTTCTGGCTCGTTGATTTCCACAGTAAATGCATCAGTTGCACAGTTAAATAATGCTTTTTGAACTGCCAGTCCTCCACATTCAACTTGGACTGTAAGAGCTAAGCAGGATTCTCTCCATTTTGTACATCATCGCTGTAATTAAAGCCTCATATGCAAGATCACACTTTTAGTAACAGCCCTGTATTACACTGATCTCATCAACACTTGAAAGGTTCTTTTGCAATTAATGATTTTGCACAGGCGTAAACAATTGTCCTGTGATGGATAGAAAGATCACAACTCTGACATTACTTAGGCAGGGTGGCCAAAACAGAAATTATGAGCTAACTGATTTAATTTCCTCCTTTTTTTTTTTTTTTTTAAACTGGAGTATTGGTTTCATTTTGTTTTGTTTTGTTTTTTTTTAAATCAGAATGCTAATTTCTGGTTTGTTTTTCTTTTTAGCTCTTACAAAGGAAACTCCCCTCCTATCCAAGTTAAAATCTCAACACTGCTTTCTGACAACAGTTTGCCTATAAACTTTGATGCTTCCTTTCTTTTTGTCATCCTCACCAACTTTTGGGTGTACAACCTGAACTCTATTTTTGCCTTGTTTTTTTCTCCATAGATCATCAGATCCAAGCTGTGTGGAAAGGCTTAATTTCCTACTTGCAAAACACATCTAAAATCCTTCTTTTCTTCCTTATATACATGGGTGAAATGCAGATTCCTCATCTTGTATCTTAGTAGGTATAACCTCTTTCTGCCCATACCAATGAATTCCATCTTATCTCAATTTTATCATCAACACATCACTGCAGAGATTATCTTCCTGATTTCTTGGTTGGATTGTGTTGTGGCATGATCTGTTTGTGGCTTGCCTTTACAAGATAGCCCTTCTCCACCACTTCAAATACTTACAAGGCTTTTTGTGGATTTCATTACCTAACATCTTTCACACACTAGCTAGGTGTCATATCCACAACTACTCCTTTTGATGTCACCTTTATCACTTAATTATTATTTTTCAGTTAAGCCCCTTTGCTTCTTTGTATTACCTCTGCATATAGGTGGAGCACCTCTTAAACATCTCCTAAGTAATTGCATTGTAATCCCTGTAATACCTTTTAAAATGTCTACTCTGCTGTGATGTCTATACAAAAATAGCATTGGTTAAACAACTGGTGTAACATGATTGCTTCTTGTTATGCTGACCAGTATCAGTGGCCAGATTCCACGTGTTTTTCCTGCCCATCATCTTCCATAAACTCTCTGGGGAAAGAACCCCCTGTTCTTTTGTATGTGTTGGGGCATTGCAAAGTGGATTCTGATCCATCACCAAAGCTCCCTAGCATAACTGCAATGAAAATAATATATTATTATAATTATTTAGGGTCATTGTGTGACGACTGGCATTGTGTTTGGTAAGCTGGGTAATCAAATCTTCTGCTTCAGGATATCAGCTGATTGCCAGTTTGGTTGGGAAAGAATTATTGTATCACTTTTAAGCAGCCTTACAAAACCAGTCAGGTGCATTCTTTTCTTTTTGCCTCCCTCTAAAGCATTTGTTGTGTTTCTGAGTCATAATCACACTCCATCACATTAAATGCTTTTTCAGAAGTGACAGCCTGTAATAGCTCTTCCCCTATTGTCCCAACCTAGGCCCCATTCAACTCCATGGCAGTTTTAAAAACGCTTTGAAAATCCCACCCTTTGTCACCTGACTTTAATCCTGTTCATCTATATGGTAATAAACCCTTAGATATGATTCAAGTATAAACTATGAAAATTTGTAAAAATGCTCACAGCTGCATGAGTCTTAACATATTGTTCCCTCTTGATTAAATATTTGGGGTTTTTGCTTAGCATTCATTAATGCCAAAAGAGCCTTTGATCTTTCTTCCACTAGGGCGTGGAATCTGCCTCTTGTTAGTCAGTACCAAGGCTAAACAGATACTGAATTACTTTTGATTACACAGCTAAACCTCTTTAACAGAAGAAAGATATTTTGTTTGCTTATCTATATCTGTAATAACAGTCAGATGCATCAGAAGCTTGTGGAGTACAATGAAAGCCTTCACCTACTTAATCAAAATTGGGTGCCTTTTTTGTTTTTCAAGGTATAAACTTTTTACAGAGCATGGTCAATACAGCCTCTCAAGGTGGAAGGCTAGGCATTCTGAATAAAGAACTCCATAGTCAAGGGCGAGCCACTATGAGCGTAAAACAATTTAAGAAAACAACTAATAGGAAGTATTTCCTGCCTTTGTGGAGCCACACATGTGGGCTGGAAGGCTCTGAGTCAAGATCTATTGAAACAAGCTCTTTTTCAAGTGCTATGGATGGGAAATGCCTCTTTTTAATGACTGGTTTAATAAGAGAAGGGGAAAAATAGAGAAAAGAGCAGAAAAATATAGAAATGGAACAGGAAAGAAAGGAGAGTGAGAAGGGGAGCAAGAAACCAAAACCAGGAGCTGATCTGATTACCTTTACAGTTTTGCTCTGCATTTGCTCTTCAGCATGAATTTGGCACAGCAGAAAGTGATGTTCTTTTTGAGATGGTGGTTGCTGAGGGGAACCGCAGCACAAGACAGGTTTTTAAGGTTTTACACACAATGAAATGCTATAGTGCTGTGTGTTGCAATCCATATGCCCCTTTGCTTAAACCTTACTTTCTACGCTAAGGCCCAATTCCTGCATTTAAAATTTGGATGACAGTACTGTTCATCTTCATTGGAGGGAGACAGGGGGAATCACATTCATTAAAGGATGTGAGGATCCTATTACTATGGTAATGGAGACCATGTAAGTACATCGAAGAGACAGAAAAGCTATTATATGGTAAGAAGTCGGCCATTCTAAATGTAAGTGTTAAAGGGTAGACAAAACTGTAGACAGGGTTTCAGAACCATTTTTAACTCGGTATACTAAGTTGTACTGTTTACCCTATCAGATAATTTTCACTAAACTTAAAAGAAGGGTGGAGATCTGAAGAACTTAAATTCCCGTATGTTTCAGGCGTTCAGCAGTCAGAGAGCAGAAGGCAGAGAAGGCTCTGCTCTCATATGCTCAGTTTAGGCAGCCTGGTAGCGCAGGCATATCTCATGGTCTAGCAGTACATACATACCAGTTGGTTAACCAGTGCAAATGTAGATTCATGCCTGTCAAAGCTTTTCCTATTTCTTGCTCATCCAGGAGGGCAAACAAAGGTAGCTGAGGAATATGGGAGAAAGCTGTTGTGGGGAATCATAAAGGCAATGAGAGAAAATAAGGTGTATTATGGAAAAGGATTTAAGGCATGGCTTGGTTCGGTAGTGGGAGGATTGCTGGACGTATTGCAAGGGTTGAAATTGTTTTTACTTAGAGGTATTGTCCCTGGTGACCATGGGGGGCAATGTGGAGACAGGCATAGGGCTTGCTTTTTGTTCATTCTGGAAAAAAAGAGGAAAACGCAAGACAGAAAACTGTAAGTTTTGGGGTTTTGTTTTTGCCTTTTTTTTTCCTATGAGAGCATTAACATCAGAAGAAAAAAATCAAGAAGGATAACAAACAAAAAAGTAAGGGACAGATATTGTAGATGTCTACCGTAGTTTGATAATTTATCTGTACTTTTCAATATTCAATAAATTCCAAGTTCTTATTAACTCTGAAGTCAGCATTGTTACTAAAGAGCAGCTGTTACAATGTAAACACACCTGCTGCTGTGCTAGCCTCGCCGTGGTCTAAGTTAAAGAATTAGAAGAAGCAAACCCACAAAAATGGAGACATGGCCATCTTTTATCCCTTTTACCTAAGTTATACATGAACTTCAAAATCTAATTAAAACAATTTAAATACTAACATGATTAAGCACATGTGATTTCATTTCATTTTTTCCTTTAGTTAAAATGAGGTTATTAATGCAAAGAAATTCTATTAATTCAACCTCTGAGTTAAAAATTAGAAAAAGTTAGAAAATCCTAGAGTTACCACAATAAGAACTCTCAAGCTTTGCTTTTGAGATAGCTCTCTTTTCATGCAATTCTGTTGGAGACAGGGTAGTTCCAGGTGTTTACAGGTAAAATATGTTTCTGTTTGTGGAAGAAGTTGTATTATTAACCTCCACTGCCTGCACCAAGGTAGAACAGTCTCTGCTCAGCTGTACGTCTAGAGAGAAAAGTGCAAGCAAGCAAACCATAAGTACAGTCTTCACTGAAGACAAATGTATTTGAACCCTACCTCCTCCTGCTGCCCAGGAAGAGAAGCTGCACATCTGGGTTATGCCTGAGAGGAGGGAGATTATGTTTCTGCGAGTGTTTGGAGAGGAGGGGAGTCCGGAGATGGAGCCAGGTGGTAAATGGCAGAGGCTCAAAATGGTTGTGTTTGTATGGATTGTTTAACAGGCTTCTGATCCTTATTGGCAAAAATCACTTTAAACTGGTTTGATTAATCTGTTTCCTAAATCATTCTAATAATAGTCAGCAAGTTACATATTAAGGTATGTGTTATACACCTGCCAAAAAGTCCTTGCTGTCATGCACAAACATGTATTTCACACATGAAGCCTGGGTGAAAGAATAAGTGAATGGACCGTTCTGAGAGCAGAGGTTCAAAAGGTTTTCTGCTTGTAACACTGTAAAGTACTTGGAAAGTAATTAATGACTTACCCACTCTGATACAGGAAGTCTGAGTCCCCAGGGGAATTAATCTTAGGTTTTCTGATCATACTCTGAAACCGGGACAGGATTATTCTCTCCTTGGAAAATATTCTGAAAGTACTGAGCGCCTGTCCAGTCCATCCCATTTCAAATATGAATCAGATGCTTTTCAGATATATAAGCTCTAAAGATTAAATGTTCCTTTGTCCAAAATAATTTAGCACAGAGAAGTGATGCCTGTGGAGACATACGTCTCTTTCCAATCTTCCCTGCATTGCTCATCAGCATTTTCACATAGGTCCCCTGCAACACTCAACAGTTACGATGCCAGGGATGATTAATATTTGGGTTTATTTATTCTTGTATTGTTTGTGCTACATAGAGGCTTACCGTGTCATAGACAGAATAAATTAAATCAGCCTGTATGGGATGATTAGCCTATACAATTAAAGCCATTCAAGAAGCTGAGATCATCCATTCTGACACAGCCACTCTGTCTCACGCACACGCACTTACACAGAGAAAAGGATCTTTAGCTTACCAGGGAACAAAGCTTAGTATCACATCCAGCAGGCCCCATTCAAAATCCAAGAAGAGGATGCTATCTAAATTCCTGAGGGTTTCAAGTTAGTTTGTTGGATGCTATGGATGCAAAAAGCCCTTTGATGATACAGTCACTCGATTGAGGAGAAGGGAACAGCAGCTCTTGAGTTACTTGCAAGTTCTTCAAACAAGGCTTCCTTTTTTTTCGCCTCCGCATACTGTAGCCTGTGGTTCGGTGTCCTGTTAGAACAAATTGAAGAAATTCTCATATTATTCTTTTCTTCTGAGTCGGTGCTTTATTTTGTTTGTGTCCCAAAGCAGAACTGTGACATTTTCTGGTTTAAAAATAGTAACTGAGGAAAAAGTAGAAGCAAGGTTCGTTTTTTGTTGGTTTTGCTTTCAGAACTGATACAAGGTCTGGTATAGAGCACAACCATCCAAACACTGAATCAGCAAAATGGAACAGATGGTAATCTGTGACGAACATGCAGAAATGAGTGGCTGTTGGAAGGGAAACCAGGAATCTCTTTTGCTGGACTTGTGGCCAGTGAAATAGTAATACAGACTCATGCATGGCCTTATGCTGCCATGTTTGTGAATTGTCCCCTTTAGGCTACTTTGGTACACTAGAATTTTTAGCTAACAATTTTAAGAGTTGTTTCAATGGATCATTACCATTGTTACCTTCTGCTACAGTGAGTAGCTGTGAACAATACGCCAATAATTCAGGAGCAAGAATCTTAAGGAAATAAAAAGGTTCAGGATAGGGGTTGTAGAAGGGCAAGTAAGGAAGTAGATGATCTCTGAAAAAATAAAGGGGAGAGGGTCATTATGGATCAGAAATAAAGTGAGTAAACATAATAGCTTTCATTCAAATTTTAGATACATTTACCTTCCCCTTTCTCTATACAGTTACAGATATATAGAGATATATATATTTAGCTCTCCTGCTACCATTCATATTGTAGCAGTACCTCTGAGTTTCAGTTCTGGCTCAAGACATCTGTGTGCTAACATAGACCAAAAAGACTGTCCCTGCCCTAAATAACTTTTTCCAGCTAGTACAATATGATATTAGCAGGGCTTTGCAGCTACAAGAATCAGCTGTAAAAGGATGTTAAATCTAGGCCACTGCAAAAGAATCTAGTGAAATAAGGGGAGGGATGGAAAAGGAAGGAAAGAAAGTGAAACAGTAAAGATTATCACTGGGAAAATATGTCCCACTTTTGAGGGTTTTTTTTCCATATACTCCATTCAGAAAAGGGCATAGGTGAAGATGAAAGGGAAATACTATAAATCACATCACAAAAAATGGCAACATGACAATGTGAAAAAACCCAGCCAAACGGTTTGTGAGACAATCACTGTAGCAATACTGGGAGACGTCAGCACTCCGGCCATAAGTGTTCATTTGGAGTAGGGTATAATTAAAGGCAGAACTTGTCCTACCTCACAGAGGGAATAAAGTGAGTGTACCAAAACCTGCTGTCCTACACACTGATGGAAGGACAAAACAAAATTTGGCACCAACAGTCTCTGACGTTTGAAAATTACTGAAAGTGTAATGTTAAGAGCAAATGTTAAGGAATGCCTAAACAATTTGACTGAGGGGTGTGATATATCTCATTATGCAATGGTAGGTAATGACTTAATCCAAGCATGCTTTGAAACCAATTACAGATCTGTTACTTTGACTTGAGCACTAAAAGGTCTCATGGAAAAGCCCCAGTGCAAATTTTAGAGCAATGCAAAAGTTTTCCTTGCACAGCTAGGTCAGGTAGAGCAATATATTGGCTAATGTAATTTTTTTCTAGGTCAGAACACATTCAAGGAGATAGTATAATATACAGTGGTAATGATATAAATTGTCTAAGGGATTAGAAAGATAATTAGGACAAGATTGAAACACTGCCAGATGACATGCCTGCCCAGGACCCAGTCCTTCAAAAACTGTTATGACAGTGTAATGCAGGTCTCCACCTGCTGGATCACTGTTCGGCACAGTCACACTGTAGTAATAGTACCACCACATGGGCTGAAGTGGAGTTTTCCCTGTCACTGATCTGAGTTGCTGAATTCCCACATTGCAGGAGGCTATCATCTGGATCAGTCATTGCATATGGCTGTAAAATAAAAATATTCATTATTTTTCTAGCTCAGATCCAGTTCCTGTCTGCTGGGAAAACTCAATGCAGCTTAATTAAGTTAGTGGGGTGGCATCAGTAAGGAACTGAAATTCTGATAGTTGAAGCAGAATTATTTATATTCACCAGATTTACCAGTACATCAGTAAGAGCTGGAGCTTCCAGGTGACCTAAAAGAAAGCTTGTTGCCCCAAGAGCACATCCATATTTTTCTCCAGCTATGTCTAATACTCTAATAGTACCTCTTTCCACGAACCAGGTCTCTCCACACTGTGAGAACACTGCAGAGCTCTATTGCTATTGCATCGAGTACAACCAGATGCTGGTGTAAGTTATTAACTGTCACTTCCAATTCAACCTGACAAGAATAGGTTAATGGAGGAGCTCCATTACAATGGTAGACAGGAAAATAAAAGCCACACTGAATCTACTTTTCTTGTCTCCCTTGTTTTCAGAGACAGTGCTACTGGCATAACACAGAATGTCCTGTTCATTCATTTGCTGATAATGCTTCTCCCTCTGGGGGTGAGACACAGCTACTTCATGGATATAGAGTAACTTATTCAACCACAAAGAGAAACCTCTTCTTTCCTTTAAACTGTTCTCAGACTACCAAAGCAGCTACTGATGCTGACCTACATATTGCTGGCTACTTTTTTCACTAATAGCAATTGAAAAATGGAGATAACAATCTTGTTTTTTCAAGTGTGTAAGATCTTATTGCTTTCATTCTTGTTTCTGTTATATTTGCCAACTAAAACTAAGGGATATATTGTACTGGGTGAGTCTACACCAGAGAATTTTAGAAAATGCTTGACCTGGGGTATGATCTCTGTATTTATAGTTATAAATACAAATTAGCAGGCTTAATAAGCCAGACAGAGAGCAAAGGACAAAGCTGGTCTTCAGTTTCACCAGTGGAAATGTAGAATTCTTGCATTCAGACCAAGGAGTTCACTATGAAATGGAGTAACTAAGAGAAGGCTTTTGCCTACTATTTGAGCTTGGATGAAATCAGAGGTTTTTGTTGCCGTTTCACTGTGCTGCTTTTAAATCATACAGACCCATGTCAGATGATATGCATGGTTCCTTTCTGACACCTTTCCAAAGTTTAGTCACAGATTGTACTGTAAAGTATTTGAGGAGTGGCTGTGTCTTAGACCACTCTCCTGCAAAAGTGCCTGCATGTATTATATATTTAAGATTTAAATAGTTCTTCAAGAGACTTGAGGGAAATTCTGTACATGTTTAAAGTTGAGTATATGTGCAAGAATTTCAAAGTGTGTGTGTGTATTAGTTGTCATACGCATGTTTTTCTTCTGCATCCATGGGATTTTGCATTGTAAAGTGAGGGTTTAGACAGACAACATTTCTACAGATACTTAGATTTAACTACAGTTGCAGTATGACAAATGGCATAGCAATATAGTGCAAGAATGAGTATGTCTTGTTTTGGAAGTTTTCTTCATGCCTCTTACTCCAAATGTTTCTTTTGAAAGCTAACTTCTTCAATGGCAGCTACTTTCACAAAAGGGCTAGCGAAGTGTTGGGAATACACACTTAGGCACTAGATATGATCAAATACAACATACTTCCTCATCTTCATGCTCTGTGTCCTGTATGTTGTAAGAATAGTTGCCAATCCCAAATCTTCCTCCATTGCTACAATGTTGGAGCACCTTGACACCAGCTTTGCTTTTCTGATACCTAACAGATCACGAAAAATCCTCAGAAGTTCACCATCCTCTCTGACTTTTTTCTTGATACTGTCTTGTATTTTTAGCTGACATCCATAAAGATAATGTATTTATGTCTTTAAGCTTTTCTGCTAATTTTTATGGAGAAGTTACACCCATGCACAACATCTGCTGAGCCATTAAGTCAGCACCATGCACAGTGTTACAAGTACCACCTACACCAGTTGCTGCAGGTCGTTCTTAAATTTCAAAGACTGTCTGACAGGACTTCTTAACAACTGCCCTTCAATTTCCAGCAAAAACTCATTTTCATCTTGCAGTTCATTCTGAGACTCAGCCCACTGGAGGTTTTTACTGGGGCAAGTGCATTCAAAAACCTGAAAATGCATGAATTCCTTTGAAAGTAGCAACACCCCTCATCCCCTTTAGAAGTAAGTACATATAGATTCAAAGCTATGTGCTTTTTAAACTCTCTTTAGTCCCATTTTTTCCTTCCAAGTTGCCCTGATTTTGCCTCTTTGTTGCTGATTCCTCCCCTCTCCCTTTAGTACTGTCCCTGAATTATATGTCAGTGCTAAGTGCATCTGATCAAAACATGGCAAAGTTGCTGGTTCAGCACTCGCAGCAGGGGATGGGAGAAATGGGCTATGTCTAATCCTACTTTGTAATTGCTGTCACAATGCTGTGACGCTGCCAGTTGGCAAGTAGGAGCAACAGCGGAATTTGGAGGAGATAATGACAGGTGTTCATAGTGCAACTAGGACAGCACGTGCTGGAAAACAAGTTTTTTAACTAACCTGCTTAGACTTTAAAATAGAAAGCACATTGGTTTCAAACAACAGCATACCATTAAAGAGTGTGCAAGATACTGCATGTGGCAGGAAAACTGAGCAGGCTCCAGAGCAATGTCTGGGTATGCGATTGTACTAAATTATATCTATATTCAGTTCTGCTTAGAATGAAGCAGCTCTAAGAAGCTCAACTAGGTAGAGTGGTGGGGTTTTTTTTAACTTCAGCCTAAGAAAATTTTGTGGGAGGAGTCACTTTGGAAAGGTGGGAAAGCCTTTACCCTTAGGTTGCCTCAGTAAGAAGCTCCTGCTGTGATACTTGAAAGCCCAATAGACATGTCTGAATTTATAATACACTCTTGAAGTATTCATTCATAATCCTGTAGGGATTTTCAAAGCCACGAAGAGGATGTATTTCTTTTAACTGGCTACAGGGAAAATATTAGTTCCTGCTGTAATAAACAAATAGTCTGTTTTGGTGCAACAGAAAAAATTTGAATAGTCAGAGCAAAGAAAGGGGAACAGTTCTGACACTCTTGGAAGTTTCTGTTTTTCTAAAATATGTGATACCCCATGAACTACTTCTATTTTCTCCTTATTCTTTACTCCGTGCAACTTCACTGTTATAACCTGGTGCTCCACCAGTGTAAATCAAAGTCACTGTATTCATACCAGGTAAAATCTTTAGCCAGATTACTGTACAATTAAAGGAAAGGGAACACTAAGCTATAAAAAAAACGGAAGGAAGGGGCTATTTTTCCCTTGGATCATTTGTTGCCCCAATCTCCAGGCATATCACAAGGGAGGATATGTGGCCTTGCACCTCTGCTTCATGCAGCCTCTTCTGTCTGCTTCCACAGCTTTGTATGGGCTTGTGCAGGCAAAGTAATTATGGTCAGCAAACACAGGCCTCCAAGAAAATGGGTCAAAATGGTGACGAGTAGAGGCTGGGAGCAGCAGATTCCTTATACAATGGGATTCTGTTGCCATAAGATTACCACTGAGTTTGTGTTGCTCAAAAAAATTTAGCCCTTTCTAATCACTCTCTGAATTCCTAGCCCGTGTCAGCAAAGTACTCCTGCAGACTTTTACCTCTTTTGCAGCATGCTGGGACAAGCCCTAATATACATCGTGGATGTTGGAATTTAAATAGTATATATCCTTTGTGCTTCATGTGCACATGAAGTGAATTTCATAAATGAGCACGGTCCCTTGCTAGAAGGTGAAGTGGCTGCAAACTCTATGCTGCTACTGCTGGAATCACCTGTATATACTCAGTGGGACTTTACCCTTCTGAATGTTGGCCCCACGCTTTCAACAACCCTGCAGTGGAAGTGAGATGTAACAAAATGTGCTTTTAGCTAACAAAAGCCTACTCCTTTACCACCAACTCATACCATCATTCTGAAAGAAGGGGCCTATCCCATTCATATTTATTTTGATTTCTTTGTGAATGATGTGATTTGCTTTTAGAAATAGAGAAGGAGCCAAATTTAAATTTGTTCTTATACTTCTCTTATTTATCTATTATAGATCATTTCATATACTTCTTAATCTATATTTTAGATAAGGCATGACAGCTATTTAAGTTCAGCCAGACATAGCAACCCAGGATAGGAAGTGAGAAAGAACAGTTTATCTAAGTGAAGCTACAAGGAAGCTTTAAGCAGGCACAGTGTAACTTCATCCATTTTGATGAAGAAAGTCCAAAAAGATTCAGTCAGAAGAGAGCACGCAGCACTTCCGTTCCTACCAAAAGTGCCAACGAATCCTCTGATGACCGTATGTGATCAGGACCAAGTTGAACTTGTTATGTCACCACATTTCCTGTAGCGCAAGTTGGTTTTGCTAGAAGTCTGTTAATCCAGTGTGGAGTCAATCCAGCTTTGTTAAGCTTGTGAAATCAGAGCCCGAGGTGGAATAGATGCAGATCATACTATTTGCCCACATCAGAGATCCTTCACAAGATACCTATCTAAGAGAAGATACAGGAGAGAGAATTAACCTACTTGAATAGTGGTTTTAACTGCTCTGAATTACAAAAGGTTTCCCTGAAGAAGGGAACTCAAGTTTCCCTGGATGACCATGCTTTAATTATACATCAGTACAGGGACAACATTCATATTGTTGTGTTGTAATTTTACATTATGTCAGGCTTAATGAATTAACATGCACTGCTGCCCAGTGTGAGGGCTTACAAACAAATATATTGTAGTCACCAAAATAAACGTGACATTATAAAAGCTTGGGGCGGCAGGGGGGAAATTGGTGGACTAAGCTGAGCACTAAGACTCCTTATCAACAGAGGACAAGGTTTATTAAATTGACAGTAAATAAAAAAGCCCCCAGAAACCAGGTAAACAGCTGAACTGCAGACTGCAGTGTAAGCACTTCAAATTCACCAAGGCAAATTCACTTTGCCATCTGAACCTCCCATCACCCAATCTTCTCTTACCTTATTTAGAAGCAACAGCAGGGTCTTATCTTGGGAAGTCACTCTCAGGTCAGCTGGGGAACAGTATACTGGAAGCAGCATTTTCTTCTATAAACACATTAACTGGAGTCCATTTTCCTCACTCTACATATGCATAACTTGTAACACTAATGGGAGCTATGCAGGCTTGTCAGTTTGCTGGAAGCATCCTTTCTTTGGGTCAGCAAGCTCAGCTGCCTTTCATTATGTACACATTCATCAGCTTTAAAGAATTCCTTTTTCTCCTTGAAAATAATTTTGTTACTTCTCCTGTAGTAATACAGGGATTGAGATGAAACCTGGTATGTCAGGTCCAGATTCAAAATGCCATTGCTGGTTGTTACAATAGACAGAACAAGGCACTTGGCTATTGAGTGATACTCGTATTTGCAGCACTGAACTTTATGAATTAGAATGGTCAATGAGGAAACTAAGATTTAGGTTAGAAGATATTAGAGATTAGTAGATATTATTTGTACTGCAGAAATCAGTCCATTTGTAATGACTTTATAAACCAATGTACTTATACTTCATTCTGGATTTTGCAGTATGTTTGGACCACTAGCAGGTTGGAAGGTTGCATTAAAATACGTATATAGGAAACCTACAGCAAAATATACTGGCATTTATTCTGCTGCAGATTTTGCTTCCAAGCCCCATTGAAAGAGAAGTTGGTCATTATGTAGAGTCCAAGCCAAGCCTGCATATGTCAACCTAGCTTTATTTTAGGAGATACATAGACATTTTACAGATGTGAATTTCACCCTGAGAACAGAACTTGGCCTGTTTTTCTACTCTCTATAAACTGGCACCTTTCCTGAAATCCCAGACATTTAAGCTGTTCCTTAACTGCCTAGAGTGGAAAAGTTAACAGTAAACTGCCCTTGTTTGTGAGCAACTTCAATTTTCATGCATGTTTCATGTAATAATTTTCCATCTTAGTGAACTTAAGTCCACATTTAAAGCCCTTAATATGAATTCCGCTATTAAATCTTTGGTAGGAAGTCTTTTTTTCTCTCTCTTTTAAACTACTTTGGATTAAAATAATTACTTTTGTTTAATATGTGATCAGAGACTCACCTTACCTGTCTCTGCAAGAGATTTGACAACACCCAGGTCAGTATTTTCCCCAGTAAGAAAGCTCTTTGTACAGCTCGCCCTGGGAAGCTGCTGAAAAGCCTGTGCTTCAGCTAATAACCAGATTAGTTTTCCCATTTGTCAATTACAACTTCCGTGGTGCTTGAATGGTGGAGGAAATTACTGCAAGTGGAAAATGAGCAAAGCAGAAAGGACGGACACTTCAAAAGACAAAGGTTTTCTCTGTCCCAATTATATTGCAACCGCCATGAGCTGATCAGACCTCATTGATAATGTGGGGAAATATAATTTGGGGATGTTAGAGCCAGATTACAAAGTTAAGTGAAAGCAAACTGGAATCCTGAATTCAATTTGAAAGAAAAAAATTGTCTTTAGATGCACACATGTGGCAGCCACAGATGTAGATAAAAGCTGCAGATATGCCTCCAGGAATATAACTTAGTCTATGGATTCAAAGGCTTGCATCATAGGCAGAGCTGGTATTGCAACCTATTTTTAAAGGTGACCAACATTAGCCATAATATGGTCCTGTGCTAAGAAATCTGATAAGATTTACTTTGAAACACTCTGGAGACTTTATACTGTGGAGTGAGGACTTGAAATTTGGCAGGAGGATGTTCTTTGCATTGTGTATGGGCTTTTTGCTTTTCCTTTGAAAACTCACATTAAGTTATAGAAGATAAAAGCACTGGAGCTATTGCAGTTCACGTACATGCAGCAGAAACTTGCTGGAGTTTATCATCCAAAGCCTCTAAAGATTTATGAGCAGTATGAATACCTGAATCTCTCACCGAGTCTGGATTTGATTGAACTATCCTTTCACCTGCTCCAACCCTGACACTGACTGGACAAAGAGAATACTGAAAACTAGAGGAGGAAGAAGATACAGAGTGTAAGGAGAAAGCAGAAGTGTAAAGGTGAGAGGGAGACATGAAGACCCTGGAGAATTTTAATTGCATAAAGGTCTTGATAAGACTGGAATTATCAGGGTAAGGAGACTGGCACTTGGAGTGAATGGGACTAAGAATTGAAGAAGGATTAATGAAGAATTTAAAGTGTGTTTAATCACAAGCTTGCAGAAAGAGGGAAGATGGTTTCTTAGTTAAGGAAGCTGTCCTGGGGAACTGAATTCAGCTGCAGAATGTAATGCCAGTGAAAACATTTAAACCATATTTCTCAGAAAAGGTAATTAATTTATGTTGTCCCCAGTCCACATCTAACCAGAGACTCTTAAGTCTGATTTGCAGAAGTGCAGAGCAATTTACACTTTATAATAAAACTACTCTGAAAAAAATCAGGCCTTCCATGTCTCAAAGCTTAAATTAATGAATACTTCCAGACTTAATATCTCTGTGCAATTCTCCATCTGTTAAAAAGGATTCTCTCATCTCAATGACGTATTGTAAAAATAATTCATCCTATGTATTGAATGACAAAGACCATAGGAAAAAATAAGATATGCAAGGAAAAATAGGCCTCACATTGTAACAACTGCTATTAATGGTGCAGTGAGGGCTCTATAAAAGCCCCTTTTCGTTCAGTAGTGATGCTGCTACTTTGCTGTTTGATCCTATTGTGATAGAAGAGAACACACCTGCAGACACACCCCGATGTGTAGTGTTGGAGGCAGTACTGCTGGTTCCTGCTGTACTACTTTTACGTCTTCTATGTACTATTGCTCAAGATCGGGATAGCCATTGCTATAGCAATGGTCCACAATACTGTGTCAACATTTCAGAGAGACTGCGTAACTGGATCAAAATATGCTGATAATAAGACTTCATTATTAGTTGAGAAACCACAGAAATTAATGACTTAAAGACTTGAGAGGTCCTCTTAGGCTTCCTTCTTCATTCCTCAGCCAGAGAGAGATTCTTCTCGGTTCACCCATCTTCAGGAAAAGCTGTGATACTTTCTTTATTGGCTGACTTTCTTCATTACTTCAGAAGTATGATGCTCACAAAAACGATCTCCCTGTTCTCCTCCAACCCCAAAATATTTGAAAGTCTGGAAGTAGAACTTTGAACCAGAAAAGTGAGAAATTTATTAGAACAGACATTGTAAATGTGAGAGCCATGGCCTAAGAGTGATGACTACAATTAAGTGTCACAGAGTTATGAGCAGCCTGCCGTAACCATCCTCACGGGAGAGAGGGCTAGGTGGTCACAGTAAAAAAGCTTTAGAGCCACAGCTCTAAACAAACATTATCTGGGTAAAAGAGAGCACTAACCTTAAAAAAGGGTCTGTTTTTAAGATATTTGCCTAGTTATTTTCTTTTTCTGATTATTTTGCATTATCAGCTCTTATTACTTTCTATCACCTTTTCTAAAACCTTTTAAAAAAACAGCCAACACATTCTGGCTGTGTACCTTTCGAAAGAGTTTTGCTTCAGGACTATGAGATGCCTTCTTACACTCATTTAAAGAACAGCTTGTAACATATCCATGTCCAAGTTTGCAAATACGATTGTGCGTGAGTCATCCTGGCAGTACTCCAACACAAGGGGAGACTACCTCAAGTGATAAAACCAACAAAAGGTAAATGTCAGGGATTGCTGACACTTCATGCATAGATTGGTTTATATTCCTTGTGGCTAGAATCCACCATTAAGTTGCAGAGCATGAATCAAGGGTGACTGTGGAAGGCCAGATGGTACTGAATCTGACTGTGATTTAAATGAGACATCCATGGTGTATGAGTCTTTTTGCTATTTCTTTATACTAAGATAAATTTCAGTCTCCTAGGTGTAACGTGGAAATTACATTTTGGGCTACCTGCTCCTGTCCTTTTCTGATTTCCAGGTGTTCACTGTCAGATTAATGTTAGAGGTAGGTTGCAGGTTAGGTCTTGTATACATGTGATTTTGTATCACAGTATGGTAGTTTGAAACTATTATGAAGCAGTTTTACAGATTAGGGTATCCATATCACATCTATGACTCCTGTAAGTTTTGTGATAAGTGGTACTTTTATACTGAGATAACTGCTGCTAAGAAGGCTGACATACCAGTAAGCCAAAAAAAGCCCCAAACTCATAGATAAAATAACTCCCCAGTAGATCTAAACCAGTATTTACAGTAGGCTTATGCTTACTCATGCAGAAAAAGATGTTCCACAAAATGTTAATGTTTCATTTGATAAAAGAACAAGAGTGTAAGTGCTGACTGAGTTCTGAGTTTTGGCTTCTGCTACCCTTTCCGTCTTGCCCCTAATGAACATTTAATTGGTTAAAGCGATGTTTATCCCTACAGTGAGCTGGCAAGCCCAGATAACTGTCTAGATTCTTAGATGATATAAATAGGCATGGTTCCAGTAAGTTGAAGGGAGAAATACTGATTTACCCAGCTGAAAGCTTGGCCTGTTAGATTTCATGTTTTTTATTCTTTCTCCATATGGAACTGTATCTTCCAACTGTATGCAGATGCTTCCTAACCATAAGGTTTTGGATGGCAGATTGAATCTAGCTAACGTATCTTCTTCCATCCTGCAGCATTGTAGAAGACAATGAAGGAAAAAGGATTTCTTCTAGTTAGATATTTTCTAGTAATCTTGTGTCAATGGGAAATCCCTATAGTTGCAAGTGTGACCTCTATGTCTATGTATGTAAACTTCTAGGGAATAGATGAAAGAGCAGCAAATGCTATTAAAAAATAAATATTGTAATTCCTGGGGATTGTATATCAGAAGAACTAGTTGTATATTGCAAGTAGCTTTTTCTGGCAGCACTTTACATGATCTCTTAACACCCAGGTAATTGCATGCTTCCTGCCAAATACACAGTCTTTTGGGAGAGATTTTTCAGGGTTCCCAATTTACATCCAAAAGTCTCTGCATGCATTGACTAAAACTGGAAATAACTGACTTGGTTGCATACATGGGGATGCATGCGAGCAGAATTTGATTCTGGTTTGATTTTTCCCCTCCAGAATTTTCAGTTTCCCATTGCAAAAAAAAATGTCCATATCAAATGGATAAGAAGCAATGTCTGTTACTCTTCTTTTTCTTTACACAGGTATGAATAACATCATGCCTGCCCGAGTAGCTGAGCTGCAGGTTTTTGCAGTAGTGGCAGGGAGATAGTAACAGACTCTGCCATGGGAGAAGAAACCAAGATGCTTTAACTTAAGACATGTTGGAGAAAAAAATCCAAGGAAAGGATTCTTGGTGAATGGGAACCCAAAGCTTTTTGGAGGGGCAATAGGCATTTATAATGCTATTACTATCATGTGTGCAGGAGGATTTTAGCTACTGTACCAGGATCGAGTCTGAAATACCCCTAGGTGTTTGGGGAAAGGTACAGAAAGGCTGCCCCATGCTGAGCAGGGACCTTTTGTACTCTGTGACTGTCAGATCTGACGGAATGGAAGCCACTGAACAGCTCTGTCGTAGCTGAGGTAATGATTCTTGTTGACTGTTTTCCTGTTGCTGCAAAGATAGGAAGAGTCACACTGTGCCTGACATCTAAGGAGATTCCACAAGCAATTCGCCTGAGTCAGCAGGCCCTTTGCTGCTGCCTGCAGATAGAAGACACGAGCCAGAATTTGGCTATCTACAGTACACTTCTTGCGGGGGACGTGATGGAAGGAGCCTGCATCGTTCCTAGAAAAGGGACCAGCTTTCATTTTACAGTTCAAATACCTTATAAATATATGTAATATAGTGTAGTTGTTTTCAGTCCTGATCAGCTTTGAGAATCCCCCTCTTTCCTAACTGCAGCCTGTCACTTCCTTGACTAATCCTCGCTCTAGCTGCCTTAAGTTAACACCTCTTTATTTCAGAAATTGGCTTTTTTAGATTTATACTCCACTAATTGGCTTTTTCACCCTCTGAACCTTTTCTGCTTCCTCCTGCATGCAACCCAGCCCCTTTCAGCACCTAATCCCCTCTTTTCACACTTCGATTCCACCATTCTCTTTTTCCTTCTTTTTATTTCCTCCCGAAATGAGCTCGTACTCTTTTGCTACAACCCCTGAGGCTCTGGTGTTAAAAATCTCTGACTTATGTTGTGGTGTTAAAAATTTCTGACTTTCCCTGACTTTCATTATCTGACACTTGCAAAATAGGCTCTGATCCTACAAACATGTATGGACATGCCAAGCTTAAATTTGAGTGCAATGAGACTTGTGCCTGTGTTGCCAGCTTTTATGGTTTTATCACGGGTTGCATGATGTTTATGTTTATGTTTCTGAAAGCCCCAATATAAGGAGTCCATGTTAGAAAGGTTCTGCGGTTCTGCTAGGGAAAAAAAAAAGGAAGAGAAGAAATAACTTCTAGTCCTCCTAGTTGTAGAAGCAGATGGCAAGTGTAAATCATATAAACCTGAGAGTCAGAGGGAAAATAAAAGTAACTCAGTTGTCAATATATATCTATTTTAAATCTCTTCATTGTAATCTCAAAATTTTATTGAAGCTGATACAAATTTCGAATGCCTGCAGTTGGCAATGCTGAGCATGCAGTTAAACATATTTGCAATTATTTGCACTCACTTATTAAGTTATCACTAGCTTTTTCTAAACAGAAACCAAGTAAGTCAGAAAGATGGATTGCCTATACAGTACAGAACAATGCTGTACCCAATGCATACAAAAGATTCAAAGAAAGGAAAACAGAGAACCAAAGCTGTGGTGTTCCAAAGGGATATTTTAGGAACATCTGGTCTCTACTGGAAGAAGCATTTCTCCAAAAATGGAAAAAAAATCAAACAAAAAAGTAAAATCTGTACATGTATTCAAAAGCAAAACTTTAACGAACAGGCTTTGATCTGCAAATGTAATTAGCATTAGAATTAGAGATGGAATGGAGATTTGTCTAAAAGCATTAATTCAAATCCCACGCCTGATTTTTTCTTATCACTGCTGTAATTCTAACAGTGCCTGTGGCAGATTCAGAAATCAGAAGAAAGGGACAAGGGCAGTAGGTCTCCCACTAGCAAAAAAAAAAAGGGGGGAGGAGAGAGAGGAAAAAAAGTGTGAGATGGAATTAATCTATAATATCCCCAACCCAACTCTGTTTTCAATGTATGAATTATTTATCTTCCAATCTCAAACCACCAATATATCTGTATGCACCATTACTTTGATCTCATGCTGCTACCCAGAACTGCAATGCCTAAAATAAGGTGGCTGTGGAAACCTATAGGCTTCAGGTGTATTTAATTTTAATAATAGACCCAAACATCAACTACAGGTTGCTTTTGAAAAGTCTGGAATAACCTACTTACTTGAAGCTATTCCTCCTTTTGTCCTTCTGTCACTGTGTGTGTGTGCATTAGGCTGCAATGTGCCTACAGTTACACCTGGATAAGCCTTATTGAATTACCTCAGACTGCAGTTACAGTAACAGTGAACAGAGTTGGCCTGTTTGCTTGGTGGAACATGAACTGAGGTAGAAAGGTTAAAATGGTTTCCTTTGTAATGTGTGGTCCTTTGTATTAAGATAGCTAATCAGTGTTTGAAGGGATGTTTGAATTTAGGATTAACCTCTTTCCCAAGTCCCGTGAGCATCAGAGCATACATACATTCAGACAAAGCTTTTTGTTTAGTCAACAGTAATACCTTCTATGCCTTTTTCAATGGGGAAGAGAAGGCAGCTATGTGCTTTGATTCCTATATCATAGGGCCTCCCAGTTCATTCACATACGTTTCTAAATATGCTTGTTTCTCAATACTCGCAACAAAGCTATAAAAACTTTCAAACCTGTGGCATCCATTAAATATTACAGATTGTATTCAGTCTAAACTAGATGGCCAGGACAGAAGTCAAAGTTCGTATTCAGACAACTCTCAAAAGCCTTTCCAGCTAATTCTTTTTCTAAAATGTGCTCTTTTTAAAAATAGAAGTAAACACATGATGATTACCCACTTACCAGAGGGATTTGACCAAGCATTTACAGGTTTTAAGTCAATATTTTTATTGTTATTACTATTATTAAAATTACAGTTTTGCTTGATCATGTTACAGTTTTTACCTTTTTTTTTCATTTCCTAAGAAAGAAAATAACTTTAGCAGGAACAAAGGCTGAGAGGCTGAGCAAAAGGCAGCCATAAGAGTCTTATCAAAGCCCCAACAGAGTGGGAATAATTATTCACACTCTGTTGGGGGTTCTAGAAAGACCATCTGAGGAAAAGGATCACTCAGTCTTTTCAACATGTGAAATTAAAGAAAACCACTAGAAATTCAGTACAGGGTTGGGAGGGGGAAGTAAAACAGGGGCAGCTGAGAAAAAGATGTGGCTGCTTCTCTCACACTTCGTTCACACCATTAGCTGACCACTAGCCCAGCAGGCTGTGCTGGACAGTGCTCATAACAGTAGTTTCGTAACAAATCTCTGTTAATAACTTTAATGAAAGGATAATAGCAGAGCTGAAAACATGACTGTACTATAAGCCACATTTAACTGATGTGTTCTGTTCACTGTCTCCCACTGGTGTGCTAGTTGTTTATTCTGCATATGTAGAAAAATATCTAAGCTTTAACTAATCAACCTAATTGTTCAATTTCAAACAAACACCTTTGTGTTATGTCCCATGCTGGCCCTCATTCTTGAGAGAGGCATCTCTTAAATATTCATGGTACAGCCTTACATTACACCACTGAAAACTTTCATTTTAACTATTTGGCTGCTGGTTTTTGAAGATCACAACCTGTCATAATGATTAATGTTTTTTCATTATTTTGCTGGACTCTCCCATCTGTCTGTATCTATTTCTTATTTCAAAGGGCAGCTCTCTGAGACAAAATCCCTCTTTTTCTTATGTTTTGCATAAGACCTTCCTCCGTGGAATCCTGATGACACATCCTCAGCACTACAGTAATGCAAAAGACAATAATCGAAATAGACTGAGATTTGTCAGACCATCATGTTCACTATGTCCCTAGGAGTTAGGCAAATAATTTTATCTCCATTACACAAATGGGAAACTGAGGCAAGGAGGTGTGAAATGACTTACCCAGGGTCACACAAAAGGTCTGGGCAGAGTAGGAATTTGAATATAACTTTTACAAGTCCAGGGGTAATATATTGACCACTGCGTCAACTTTGGTTTTTTTTAAAAAAAAAAAAAAATCAAAGCTATTCAAAATCTGTAATTAGGCTTGAAATTTAAAATGCTAAGAAGAATTGAATCAACTCTAGTCTTTTGTAAAGCAGGGTCTACCTAACTAACTGGAGATAGTCAGGATATCAGAGCCCTACTCAAACAGTTCAGGAGTATTTCTTCTCTCAAGTAACTAGCGATAGGATGAGAGGAAATGGCCTCAAGCTGTGCCAAGGGAGGTTTAGATTGGACATTAGGAAAAATTTCTTTACTGAAAGAGTGGTCAGGCCTTGGAACAGGCTGCCCAGGGAAGTGGTGGAGTCACCATCCCTGGAAGTATTTAAAAGACGTGTAGATGAGGCGCTTAGGGACATGGTTTAGTGGGCATGGTGGTGTTGGGTTGACGGTTGGACTCGATGATCGTAGAGGTCTTTTCCAACCTTAATGATTCTATGATTCTATGATTCTCCTACATTACCTCTCTGACATTCACCTCTGGGTAAAATAACAAAATGCTACATGGGGCAAAGCCTGTGATTTTTTGTGAGCACTCCCACAGCCTGGCATGCTGAAGAGCCACCAGTGCCTGTAGCTAACTTCTGTCAGTGGCCCTGCAAAGAGACATGGGGTTGCAGCAATATATCAAAATGATTACTGAAATAATTGGTTTTATGATCTTCTGAAGAAAACTGCTTGTACAGGCTGGGCTGAATGCTCCACACCAGCCATTCAAACAGCTCACAGTTTGCTAGCTCAGCGTATTAATTCACTCAGTCTTATGTTTAGGAATTATTAATAAGGGGCTTGTAAGGCTTGCTTTATTTTAATGTATGATTCAGGTCAACACTGGCAGGATTAAAATCTCCGTTTGGAATGAAAACCTGTTATTGGTTCTTATTTGCTTGGGAGTAGGCTTTTACAGTAGCTTTGCAGTCAGCATTGCAGTTGGCTTTGCGTTAGAGATTAGGCTGGTTACTGCCCAGATGGCACCTCACTTGCAATTACAACCACACTGAATGCTATTCTTACTCAAACACCTTTCCTTCTGACTGAAGCAGCCTTTGAATAAGCACATATAGAATTAAAGGTGATCTCTGTGTCCTTTGGGTCTGCATTATGAAGCTGCCTCTTGAATATGTTAAACAAAAGACACTACAGAGTCTTCTGGCCCGGGGTTTTCAGACATTTGTTGAGAAGCAAGCTAAGGCATTTGGATATGACCATGTTAATAAAGTGCAGATTGACTCAATAGATAAAGTACTGACCAGGTCTCTGAGTCACTGCTTCATCTCTGACCAGCTTCTGGAGATAAAGGATACTATTTATCCTTAAGAAATAACAGGACTTCATCTCTCCAGCATGCCTTGGGAGCTCTGCCACAGAGCTAAAACTTTTCTCCAAAATGTTGGCACCTTGTTGCCAAGTGAAAAGCCCTTTTTCATCTTCTTTTCAAAATCCTTGGGAATGAGTATAATTTGCATTCACCAGACCATTTCTTATAGCGCTATGGCTGCAGTCTGTCTGCCCTTTAATAAAATGGCAGGTTATTTAACTGCCACACCTGGGATCCCTGGCCAGTTACAACTGAGCATTTCTGCCTCTGAGGAGAGAGCAGTCCAGACAGCCCATTGATCTTAGGCCTGTGACTTCTGCAGGCTGGCAGCGATGGAGGAGGGTTTATTAGGTAAGGTAGAATACTAAGCTCAAGATTTATTTTATATGGGGGGAAAAAAAAAGTTTCCAGTCTGAATTCATAAAAAAGAAGCCAGACCAGAGCCTGAAAACAGTCCTACACTGACCAAAAAAATGAAGTAGGTGATGTAATCAAGTTACCTACATGTCTAAGTTTTGCAATCCTAAGAACAAACAGAATCTAAGCTGTTCACTGATTTGTGCCTCATGTTACGTAATATTTTACTATTTTATTATATGCATTATGCTAGTGTATAGCTGATAAGCCATGCTTGCCAAGGTAGTGACAAATGGCAGGAGACAAAGCAAAACCAGGGATTTGGGAAGTGATTGCTAGAGTTAGAGGTTGGAGGCGGAACCAGAGGCAGAGCCCAGCGTGCCTTGCTAGCTACATGTCGACTGGCTAGGGCCTTTTCGACTGTATGGGCTAAATCTTGTTGGGTTTGTATTAGTAAAATTGCAGATCCCCAGCACAAAATTTTACCCGCAGGGCTAGCTGAGCTGTGTTACAAATGTGCTGTATACCAAGGGAAAAGTATTCTCTGGTGTCAAAAAATTGTTGGTGTTGCTTTGATTATTTTTTAGAAAAAATACTTTCAAAGTGAAAAAGGGGATTTTTTTTTTATCTTAAAGGGGAAAAAAACAGCAGGGAGTTGCTTTTCTTAGTCTATATGCCCTTTAAAATCCAGCACAGAATACCCTATTAATTTATTTTCTCTTTCCCAGCATCACATTTTGAAAAATACCCGTCATATTGCAGATCTGTAGGTGACTTATTATTAGACCCCAATGCAATGATGGAGGAATTATGAACAATTTTTCCCCATTCTCCCCAGTAGCAGCGACTGGTGACCACATGGCAAAAGCCCTGCTGATTTTTCCTCCGAAGCGAACTAAAGCAGATAAGGTCTGTCTGTCTCTACTGATACACAATGTAAGGATGTGCCGCTGTTATAACCCCTGTGCCACAGTTATTGTTAGCAGGTCAAAGCACTGAATATCAATAGACTAATTCCTTCACCCCTCCAACCCGTTCTCTGACTGGAATGTAAACTTCTATTGCACAGCTTTCACCTTTGGCCCTCACCATCTTCATGGCTCCACACTTCAAAGAATTCTGCTCATGTAGAAAATGCCTTATTGAAGGAATGGTCATAGCTGCACAATTATTTCAAAAAAAGTCGACATTGTATTTCAGCTGAGGACAGGAGAACTGGCGAAAGTCTGAATCGCTTTCAAGATTCAGATCTAAATCCTGAGGTTTAGAAATATGAAAGTCAAAACTACAATAGTCCAAACACACAGAGCCTATTCTTTGCGCCTTGAAATGTGGGAAATTAAAGAGCTGCTCTCAGTTTGACTACTCACCTTTCCATTTTCTGAGGCACCCAACAAAGTTCCCTGTGCTAATGAATACAGGTTTTGATTGTTGGATTACACAGATTATTTTCTGTCATCTTCCAGTCCTTTAAACAATTGCTTCCTTTGAAATCCCTTATGCAAGAAGCATATGACCTTACAACACTCATATTTCTCTTTTGTATTTAACATCACAGTCCTTTCTGTGGTTATATACAATATGGGGAATGCTATAGGTCAGGGCTATGAGGTGGTAGCTAAAAACACAGGGCGCTCAACTATTGAAGTTAACACAAAATACACGGAAGAAAAGAGGGCTACATGGAAAATGATTTAAAGGTAAACATTAGTTTTTATATCAAATTTTGTTAGAGTTCCAAAAACCAAGGAACAGATGATTGTACACAGGACAGGATATAAATCTAGGGACAACAGAAAATTAAATGGGACATAAACTCAATTGCTGAAAAAATCTGAAATTAAACCTTGTTTGAAGTGTGGTCAAGAATATCCATACTGGTTGGAATTTATACTGGAAGATCATTTCTGCCCACCCAATCTTTCTCTCTCCCTCTCTTTCTCTGTGTTTTCTGTTCCCCCACATGTTCTCCTGCAAGTGCACCAATACCAATCTCTCATGAATTTTCCATAAATATTTTCCCTTAACCAGCCTTTCTCCCCTGACATACTTCTGTCTTCCTCACAAGTATCCAGCTGCCCCTCCTCTCATACCTTTGCTCTAGGCGTTACGTCCTACAAGGGGGGCCAGACTGCCCAAGACAAAACAACGGAGGTACATCTGAGCCTCGCAGATAAATAGCTTGTCCCTGAATCTAGTACTAAAAACGTTTCACGTTTCCACATCTTCCATTTTAGCACAATACTGCACTTCACAAATATCATTATCTGTTTTCTGATATCTTTAGGGAACAGATAGACAACATTCAGAGAAACTGAGGCATTGCTGTTAAACACCAAGAAATGTTAAGTGCCAGTTAAGAGGCGAGGAGTATTTCAGTTCCCTATGAAGCCACAGACACGATTTAAACACAGGGATACTTTCACGTACATTGGGCCATACCTTCTGAAGGTGAATTTTTTTGTGAATGCTTATTACGAGATTTGTTGTGCAGTACAATTCCTAGATTGGGATTTAAAGGCAGGAAAATGCTGTGGGCACAACAGGCTTGAAACAATAAATTGAACCTAACTTTGTCTAACTCAGCATTTAGAATTTTTATTGGCAGAGACTTGTAGAAAGGAACCAGAAATCATAATTCAGCAAATTCCTTCTATCACTGCTCAACTTTCTGTCCTCGTAGTAAATTATTCACCTCAGCAATGACTCAGTTAGCAAAAGATTAAAGGCTGGATCCTGGCACCCTTGCTGTTATTGGTTAGCATTATGAAGAGTCCTGTTGAATGCTACAAAAACATTATTCAAGGTAGTACAACTCTATATGAAGAAAGGTATCAATATTTTTGTTTGTAGTTACAGTACAAAAAGTCCTTGAAAACTCATTTGACAGGCAACTCACAGATTTATGTCACAGTGGGAGCTGTGGAGCATTACCCACTTTATAGTGACCCACAGCCAGATTCCAGATACTGGAAAACCATACCTGGCCCTTGAATTTCTCAGCCCAATACCTTAGGAGGGGGCTTATAAGGACAATCTCAACCTTCTCACTGATTTATTTTATCTTATCATTTTCAGCTTCTGTACAGGTAAATATAAATATCTGTCATTTTACAATGATGTCTATGTATTCCACACCATTGCTTTAACCTTTGCTCTATCTTCTGGAGTGGTTTAGGTTGTAATGATGTTAGCAATGCTTGTGTGCCCTGTCATGACAGCAGTTTTTGGAATTGTTTCCTGAGGCTTATTGATAACCACAACCTCTTTAGTAGACTACAGTGTTTTGCCTTACTACTCACAGGCTCAAAGTTGTCTACAAAATACAAAAATATGCCCCTTCCCACGTCAATACAAAGGCAACAAAAAAGAAACTTGAGTATAATCAGCCATGTGCAAGTCTCCTACTAAATAAATAAACCTCATGAAACTACAATTATTAAACTAAATGTATCTGACTCCACAATCCTTTCATGAACCTAATTGCAATTTAAACTGATAGTTGTCTGCATGGAAACTTTCAGGAATAAATCCTTTATTCTTTGCAGTTAACAAGTCCTGAAAAAAAATGCATGAAACCAATATTCTATCATTGGACTTGAATCTGCAAAATTCAACAGGTGAAACTTTTTATCTGGGCTTTTTATTTGTTTGGGCTTTTTTTCAGCTGTCCCGTAGAGTTCTGTAAAAGGTACAGAACCCTGTCGAATGGCTTACAAAGTCCACATACCACAGAAGTATTTTATCCTAAGGTTTTTCAACAAGATTTTAGACTAAAACAGTTGTTCAGTAAGCAGCTATGCATTTGGCTACTTGTAGCATCACAGTTGATTCTCTTTTCTTTGTACCTTGAGCAATCACCGTGGAGCAAACTAGTTGTTAGATACTTCCATCCTGATCATTCTAAGCATTTTGTATTAACTGTGTCCTGCCGTGCAGAAGGAAAGAAGCAATGAGGGATCGCATGTAAAATGTTTAAAATGAGAAATTAGATTCAATAAATTTAAAGACCAGTACCTTTGTTCATAAGCAAAGCATTGCTTAGTGATAGCACAGCAGAGGTAAGTCAAAGGTACTCCCAGAATACAGTACCGCGCATTGTGAGTATTTTTGTTTGGCAGTAGTCCTTAAGAAACACAATGTTCCCATTTCTTTGTTGAAAGTTGAAATGATAAATTTCCCACAGAATATTTTGGAATTCAGAACTGTTTGGCAACTGATATAAAACAACCCATATGCTATCTAGGCACTGAGGTTTCATCTCTTACTTCTCTCAACTATCATGAACTCAGAGTTATCATTTCAGCTTTCTGGAAAGCACTTGATGCAGTCAGTTCCTTTTAAAACATATTTTGTTGGAAGCTGTTAGAAAATTCAATAAAGAGACTTTGATCATGATCCATTCATTGACTTTCTTGGACTAACTTTTATAAGGGATTTAAAGTGGATTTGAAGCTTCTGTTTCAAAAGCAAAGCATATTTTCCAAATTCCTGCAGTGCCTCATGGCATCAACTTTGCTTTTGAAACAGAGAATGAGGATGCAGAGATATTAAAGCTAAGCTCAGAGAAACATGATTTTTCACCCCCTCTAGAAAAACAGGAACAACCTTACTCTTCCTTTGAATACGTAAGTAGTGCTAATTGAAGACCCATGTCAGAAATTTATACAGCGGGACAGGATATAGAATGCACAGGGTTTTTCCTATCAATACTAAAGAGAAGCAAATTAAGATCTGCAGTTGTCCTCTTCATGGATCCTCATGTCACATGCAAGACGTACAAGTCATAAGTGGTCCTCTAGTCATACATAGTCCTCCTAAGTACTTTCCCGATACTGCACCAGTTCAAAATCTTACGTAGTGTAAGCTGAATCCTACCATTATGCTGGCAATGTTTTGGGGGCTACTCATTCTACAGGCAATATCTGTTCCAGGCAGATAACCTCAGCCCCCTGTTTAAACTGCCTAAACGCTCTTGGCTAATTGGCTTGAAGCTGCATAGGGAACTACTTGGTCAGCTCAGTGGAGGGGTCAGTTATCTCTGGCAAAGACACAGTGACAAACGGGTGATTATCTTAAATGGGTGGGTTAGAGCTGGAGATGTTGAGGGACTTAAAACTTAGAGCTGCAGCCTGTGTGCAATAAAGATGGAGCTATCAAAAAAACCATGCATGCTTTTGTTCATAACTTAGATTGAATACAGAAGGGCTTTTTTGTCCAGATAAACTTTTTTGCTGCCAACATCTTATAAAAATGGTTCATCTCACAGTAAAGTTAATTGATCAACATTAGGCAAAAATCTCAAAAGAAGTTAAGGTTGACAGGAATGTGTCCACTTTTGAACAAGCAATAGATGAGCATCCCTACTGTGCAATACAGCCTCCCAACCAGAGTTACCTATAATAATAAGCTAACAAATTAAAAGAATGCTCTTGTTGAAAAGTTAAACCTTCAGAAGTTAGAAAGTGTCAGAATTAAGGTCATCATTTCTTATTACCTTAGCAATTTTCATCTTTTCTTCCCTGTCCAGTTACATGGAATTCAGGCAGGCCTCTGAAGAAGCACTGAGGTTATAGAAAGTATTGTCTCCATATTGATTCCCAGTGCCTGCCACTACAGTGGTCCTACTAACTAGGAGAGATTAGTCCCAAAAAATTCTTCTCAGTTTCTTTGACAATATAATGTAGGTATCCATAAGCTCTGTGGAGATCTTAATTTCCAAATTAAATATGTGCACATACAGGCTTTTTGGACAGTTAGCACTCAGCAAAATTTCCATTGCTCTGTCAAATTTGTATTCTTAATGAAAAAGGCTGTTCTTCTTTCAAAAAAATATATTCCTCCTTCAATTTTTTATCATAAAACCTGAAGTAATATGAGCTTCTCAGAAAAAAAAAAACCACAACTTTTTTTTTTTAAGTCCATCCTTATAAAAGACTAAAATATTTCATCTCACATAATGGCCATAAGCAGATACTCAGCAATGAAGACTTCAGCTCAAACAATTAACAGTTAGCAAAAGAGGCAGTTAAGGCAGCTTTGTTAAATGTTGCTACCTATATTGACTGCAATAAACAGATTCTGTTTAATTCTGTTGATGCCTAAATTAAATGCATGCTTAAAAATGTGAGACTATTTCATGAGATTTCATACCAATACTGAACTCATTACTGTTCTTTGTAGCATAAACATAGATAATAGACTCAAGCTAGCACATATCAAGATCTTGAGGGTGCATTCTCCTTTCCATACATACTAACCTCCATCAGTGCTAACGAAAGTCACATGTCTAACTCCCCCATTCATCAAGATGAGAAAATTACATAACACAAAATTCCCATTCAGCTTTTAAAATTTTCCAGCTGTTAAGCAATTCCCTGGATCCAAATCAAAGTCTGCAGATGCTCTGGGGGTAAAATCTCTACTGAACTAATAACACAGTCTGGGTGGAATTAAGAACATTCATGATGGCTCCATGAATCTGCCTGGATGTAGATCAGCTGCTCCTAATTCAATCATATGCTACATAGTTATGTTCTTACGTCCTTGGTATCACTATTTTTTTCTGGTATCTTATGTTCTTGCTTGCTTCCTTCAAAATCCTTAGGTCTCCTTCCCTCCCCCTCAATTTGACAGTAAATAATAACCCACTGAAGAGGTATATCCAGACTAATGTTACATTGAAATGGAACCAAATGCCATTGCTAGCTTTGGGAATGTATATCTACAAGGCAGCCCCACATTTGGTTAAACTAACAAGCAAAAAAACCCACAATCCACCAGTTCTCTGGCTTTTCCATTTATAGATGTTTGCTGTATACAAACTCAGCAAATGAGTATATCCTTTACTCTGGAACAGGAAGAATAATGCATTGCACTTGTACATTAAGAATGAATGGAAGAGATGTTTAGAATGTAATCTGTCTTTATTCATTTGGGGCCAGATTCAGCAAAGTGCAAAACAAATGCTTAATTTTCAAATAAAATCAAGTGTGTTTTTAAATGCATTGCATGTGTTGGGAAGAATTCATCCTAACAGTTAGTAAGTCCATAAAGACATCACACATCAGCACTGGTGGATATTTCATTCACAGAATGAGATAACTACAGGAACTAGCAAATTGTCTAATTCCAGACAGACATTGGCTCAGGCTTTATGGAAATCATTTAACCTCTCTGCTTGCCCACCTATAAAATGTGGATATTAATGTTGAAAAGGCATACCACGCAAATTTCCTTAATGGGGTTTACTGGTCTAAACTAACCATATCTTTACACAGGGCACTAATGACAAAAAACACTGCAGAAAGAAATTGCAGTGTTAAATGTGACCTCTCCTAGGAGACCAAAAAATAGGAGGAGTTCTGGCCCAAAGGGGCAGGAGGGCTAGCAGAGATGGCTTCTCCTTGCATTCCCCCAGGCCCAGTTTTCATGAGGCTGTGTCATGGATTAAAACTGTGCCCAGGCTTTCAGCAGGTAAATCTGTAAATCTGGTAAATCATTTACATCAGGACTGTGCCAACTCAATGTCTGAAAATCATTTTAATCTTGCAAAATTTGGTATAAGTCCTGCTTACTATTATGATAGTGTTTTTACATTTAAGTTTTATAGAATCAACTGTTGAAAATTGAATGCAACAATAAATTCTGGCCAGTATGGGGAAAGTGTTGTCGCAGTACTTGCAGTAGTGTTTGTGAATGCATCCCAAAACAAGATACACTTGCTTGATTTTCAAATTCAGGAAATAAGAATTATTTATTTGTGTAGAGGGAGCAATCGACTTCCCTCTATCAGCTTTCCCAGATGCTTATTCTGATGGAGTGGAACTACAAAAGCCTGACATGTGGGCCACGGTTGCCTGAACAATATCAGTCTTTTGTCAAGAGCTCTACAATCCAAATATCGTGTTCTGCACAGATTCACATAATACTATAAAGTACATTAGCTGCTTAGGCTCTGTTGACTATTATTACTTAGGATCAGAGGAATTTTGTTTAGATTATTTGTGGAGGAACAGCTATATAGGACTTATCAATAACAGAATGAAAATTTCTGAAACAAAGACAGTTTTGAAGGGCAGTTGCCTACTTAACCTCCACAGCAGTATTTCTGCAGAACTTTTCTTCATGAAGGCTTTGCCTTTGCATATCAGGGACATAATAAGCTGCAATAATGAATGACAAATAGTTCTTTTCTACCTGTGCTTCATTCTGATTAAAGTAGCTCCCCTGCTGGTCTATGAAAAAAGTGGGGGTTAAGTGCTTATCCTATAAATAGCAATGTGCAGATCCGAAACCAGCGCAACATGACAAAAACTGGAACCAATGTTCAATTAAGTCTCAATTGCAGGAGTTCTTTAATAGGAGGGCTTCCTTGAACATCTGGATCTTCCTAAGGGTTTTCTATTTAGCTTTTCACTCAAGTTCCTCAGAAAACATTGCACACGGAAATGTATGGTAGAAATACCTAAGCAATTTTGAAAAATTTGCTTGGATACTGGAAGTTGACTAGCTTCAGCAGCACCGGACTCCACCTGGGCTAATGTTTCCTGTTGCAAAGTAGTGAAAATTCAGTCATTTGCTCTCAGTTTTATTTTTTTTACTTTGCTAATTCATGTTGATACTTTATAAACTTAGAACTGAAATGGAAATTTTGGTGTAATTAAGTGGGATGAGCTTTACAATGGGATTTGCTTTATGTTAGTGTACATGTAAATTCTGTAATGATTAAGTAGCTCTTCTACATCAGACCAACCATTTAAAATGGTTATTCTGAAATCGAATGATTTTATTTTCCTGTACAAAACGTGTTCAGTATAAAGATTTGTGTTGCAGTGGCAGATAAAGAAAATCCAATAAACAAGCAAAGTAAAACCTTCAGTAAAGTCATATGCTAAGAAAGACTTGAAGAGAAACTGTTCAGCTGTTCAAAAGTAATCATGTTACACAGTGACTGCAGTTTGGTGCAAAGCAGTTCTGAAAACCTGAAGAAAAATAATGTTTTGGACAGAGACTGCAAATGGAGCTAAGGAAATATTTCTGAGGTTAGCAGTTTCATTCTCTGTCAAATTGTTCCGTCTTCAAAGATGAATCATTTCAAAGGGTAAAAATAGACATAAATAGGATGTCCTTTTTTTGAGTATGAAGACTTATGTGCTAGGTTTTCACTCCTTAAAACATGTTAATTGATTTATTTGGTAATGATAATGTAAAAATATTAGATTTGTATTACATGGTTTGGTGAGGGCAAAATAGAATTTCTACTATATTGGAAAGAGAGTAAATGAAGGGAAGTAAAACACTTCGATATACTGCAAGAAGAATTATCCCATGGAATAGATACATAAATGATACTAAAAACTTTGAGGGAGTAAGGGGAAATGAACAAAAATCTCTAACATTCTGTTAAATAAGTTGAAATAAAAAACTTTAAAAGGGTTTGCTTCATGATATATGCATGAAGTTGGAAATCTTCTATCAGCAGATAATACCAGTTTTGTTCAGCATGTGATTTCTTGTAATTTGCTAGAAAACATCTGGCCTTGGCCTTAGTCAGAAGCAGAAGACAGCACAAATGATCTGTCTGATAAGGAGAGTCCCATCATCTTCAGTGTGTTCTAAGAAAAATTTTGGAGCTCTTATAGAACACCTGTACACGTATTCTAGTTTCCTTCAAAAGCCCAACAAGAAAGTGTGAAATGTAAATTCAAATATTTATTCCCCTTAATGTATGTTTTACCCCAGCTCAGCCTTCATATGTCTAGTCAGATTAGTTTAGTTTTTCTCTCTTGCCATTTAAAAGATACACCTTCATAATAATTATGCCATGCCATCAGAAGATAAGCTAGGAATAAACCATGGATGAAAAATCCCAATTGATTTTGCCAGGGTCAGTGTTTTGTTTTAGGAACGGTCTCCCTTGGAACTGCCTATACCTGTGTCAGTACTTGCAGAGGTTATACTGCTTCAGAGGCAGAACCTGCGTCTCTGCAAATTCCTGCAATTCAAATGGATATGCCATGTTTATAATGATTGAAGTTATGTCCTATATTGCAATACCCAAGAGTCTTTTGAGCTTTTCAGTGTGTTTTATAACTGTTTGTGCTATCCCATTTAAAAAATAAACAAAACAAAACAAAAAGCTGGTAAAAGAGACAATTAAATGTCTTAGGTTAAGATGCTTCATAATTTATTGCAGATCTATGAGAGAACATTTGTAGAACCCATTTAATTCATTTAATAGTAATGCAAACATTGATATAAATTAAAACTCCAGAACGCTCTCTCACATCTTTTTTCTCCCCATGAGAGGTGAATGAAAATGATTTATTACTCATAGATTATAATTGCTTAAAATAGGTTATGATGTAATAAAAAAAATCTAATCCCTTCTACCAGGCAGGAGCAAAATTCTACAGACAGAGAAATTACATCTAACGCCAGTGTGTTAAGGAAGAAACATCCTTCTTCTCCCTTTGGGGAAACTCTAAGAACATCTTTTTAGAACTGTCAAAATTCACAAGCTGTAATAAATTATTCTTTTTCATTACCCATTTATTAAGTAGGCTGTTTGGTATAATAGCAGAAAAATTCTGTTTAATTTTTACAGTATTACACTACTGTGATTTCTCATTTGAAACAGACTAGTTATCAAGAGCAGCGATGTGTTTTATTTTGTACACTGGGACCATCTTTCCTCTGAATTCTGATGAAGACAACTTTTAAAGCATGTAATACTCTGCCTGTCAGGACGGTTACATGTCAGGGAGGTAGGCTGGCTCAGTGGAATTGCCAACCTTAAGGCTAGCTCATAGAAAGAACCTGGATTGCAAGCTTAGTTAAGTTGTGCACATGATATCCACTACTGCGTTTCTGCAATCTCTTTGCTAATGTACATCGCAATGCTTAGTACTTCTTCCCCTTCGAAACATGGATCCCGTCCTTTTTCTCTGTCAGACACTGAGGGACAATTTATGATGAAAGGAGTTCACTCACTGCTTGTAGTAATTGTCTTAATGTATTTGATTCACTTTTTTTTGCAAATTCCTGAAGAATTAAAGTGGACATCAGATGCAAAATTTAGTACCAGCTTAAACAGGAAATTTGAGGAAAAACAGACCACCAAAAAGAATTATAACAAAATTTAGCAATGTTGTAAATATTGGCTATAAGATGCTGCAGGGATCTCATTAACTGTAACGCTAATGTGAAATTCTGAATGGAACTTTATGCTGGATAAATGGATAAAACCCTGGTTTAGGAGATGGGAAATCTGGAATCGAGTCCTGGCTCCATCACAAATCTCTGTATGATTCTGAGAGAGTAATTTATTTAATATAATAACTTAATATATTATA
>NW_009222020.1:0-253 GCF_000690835.1 Fulmarus glacialis
AGCCCTGGGGGCTGGTGCTGAGGTGGGGTCTGTGCCCCTGCGTGGATGAGGATCCCCTGGGTCTGCTCTGCTGTCCTGCACCATGCCCATGGGACCCTCTGCCCGCACGGGTCAGCAACCCAGGCTGCGGTGCTGGCCCTGGGCCACACAGGGTTAGGGCACCCAGATACTTCTCCGTCCCCACACAGGAGGCTGCAAGGAACCTGGCAGGGGGGTTAATTTATTGATGCTGCGCTGGGAGGGCTGGCTCTCG
>NW_009222020.1:289-1214 GCF_000690835.1 Fulmarus glacialis
TCGTCTCTCAGCAAACCTCTCACGATCAATAGAAACTCCATTACCCTCCACCATGGCCCAGCCGGGCTCCTCAATAATTCATCCCCACGTGCAGGCATCCCGCACCCCGCTTCGCTCACACCTCTGCATTGCAGGCCTGGCCTGGCCTCCCCCAGCCCCAGGGCTGGCTCTGACCCAGGTGGGGTCCTGGGTGCCCACGGGTCCCCACGGTGCCTGGTGTGGGGCAGGCAATGCTGGGGGGCAGGGTGAGACTGGGACCTTTTGTGGGGCTGAGACCACTTGGCTTGGGTGCTCTGGAGTGGGGTGGCAGAGTCAGGGAGGGGGTTCCTGCCTACCCTTCACCCCATCTGCTCTGTCCCCAGCGTGTGTCCCTGGCCCCTCAGATCGGCCCCGTGGTGGTGGCGAAGCGGCACCGGTCTTCTGTGACACCCCACAACGCTGTGAGTAGGGACCCCAGTGTGTCCTGGGCAGGGTGTTGCCAGAAGGCAACACTGAAACCTTCAGTCCTGTGGGCCTATGAGTGCTGTGGAGTCTGGGGGTGCTCAGCTGTCCCCTCTGGGTGCCTGTGCCCTGCAGCCTGTATACCGCTGGTCCCAGTGAGCACAGCATCCCTGGCTGAGCTGGACCAGTGCCCTGCAGCCTCTATCCCCCCATACCCGTGGTGACAGCATCCCAGGCTGTGCAGGACCGCAGGGATAGGGAGCGGGCAGAGCAGAGCTCACGGGGAGACTTTGGAGCACCGTGGGGCTGCAGCCAGGCATGTTCTCACTGCCCCTCATCTCGGCAGGCAAGTTTCCCCCCCGTGCCCCCTCCCAACGAGGTCCCGGGCCCTGCCGGCAGCCTCCTGCCTGCTGCTTTGGTGCCACAACGCCGCTCTCGCCAGGGACACCGTGTCTCCACACGTGCAGGTCACGGGAAGGGCTGG
>NW_009222020.1:1309-1578 GCF_000690835.1 Fulmarus glacialis
GTGGAGTGTGTTCATGTGGGGGATGGGACCAGCCTCAGGGTGCTGCTGTCATGGGGGAGGGAGGGGATCTGCTGAGGGGTGCTTGTCCCCACCATGGGGGTACTAGAGTCCTCTGGACATGCCAAATGCCACTGTCCCAGGGCAGCTGGGTTGCTGCAGGGGGTCCCCAGGAGGTGGGAAGCCTCCCCACATCCCAGTCAGGAGCTGGGGCGGTTTGCCTTTCAGGGCGCCCTCCACTACCTCCTCTCTCTGCAGAGCTGACCACGGCG
>NW_009222020.1:1719-1981 GCF_000690835.1 Fulmarus glacialis
CACCGCCCCACTTCACCTCAAAAACGGTCTTGGCCCCATCCTCTCTCCCTCCTCTTGGCTGCTATGGAGAAGGGAGAAGGGAGCAGGGCAGGGGCAGTGGGTCTGAGGGGTGGGCAAAGCTCTCCTTCATCCCCCCCAGCCCAGCTCTGCCTCCATGGGGGATGGATGGAGGTGGTAGGGGCTGGTTTGGCCAGGGTGAAGGAGTGGTACTGGGTACCTGCAGGAAGGAGGGTCCTGACTCTGTTCCCCCTCTCCAGGTGAT
>NW_009222021.1:0-6641 GCF_000690835.1 Fulmarus glacialis
CGCCGCGCTGCGGGGGTGTGCGGAGCTCTTTGTTGGCGGCGTGCGGACCGGGAGAGTTGGGTTTCTCCAGAAAACGGAAAAGGGGTGCGGAGCCCTTCGGCTCAAGGTCGCCGGCTTGAAGCCGGGCCGAGCGGGCCCCGGGCAAAAGTCCTCGCCGCTTCTGATCGCCTGCCGTGGGCTGACGCGAGAGAAGAATCATAAATGGATCTTTCGCTAGAAATCCTGGTGGATTGAGCACGCCCATCGAGCATCCGCCAGAAAAACTGCTCTGCTGTGGCCGTGCAGCAAGTTCCGTTAGGTCGGAGCTGGAGCACGCTGCAGGAGCAGGCTGCGGGCAGTTCGGAGCGTCGCTTTATCCGCGTTTCGTGTACAAAGGGCTTCGGTCTGGCCTTCCACCAGGTAGTCTCGCTGCCTGAGCTGAATGAAACGCTAATCGAGATATGGACAGCTCTCGTTAATGTAGATCCTGGTATTTGCGGTGTCCGTAAATCTCGCCGGGGTGATATCTCTGTCTAAAGCTTGGGAGATTTCTTTTCTCTTTTGAATGTCAGTCCTTCAGCCTACAACAGGGTTGTGTGTGAGAGGGCGTGGGGTTCAGGCGTTTGAAGGGTAAATGCCTTCGTGCTGTTCAGAAGGAATCGTTACTTTTTTAAAAGAATATTTGAAAGTGTGTTTTCATGTAACGTTTTGACAATTGCTTTTTGTTAGATTACGAAGCATGAAGAATGCTTCTAGTTTAGAAAGATACAAGTAGTTTTGTGCCGGAGGTTACTGCTTCCAGGCTGTGACTAGAACTACTACATTTTCCCTTTTAAAATCACTGGTTTAGTCTGAGTTTTGTTTCTTAGGCTGTAATCTTCTGCTTTGGAAATTTGGTTTAGTATTACATAAAAACTTCTTCTTTCTTTTTTTTTTTGTGCTTCCTTCCCACCCTCCAGCACTTTTTTTTTTATTATTATTACTTTCTCTCTGTAGTTTCTGAATTCTTTGGGTTTTAGTTTCATTTTCCTTTCAGAAGCCTTGCTGAGCTTTATCTTGTAGTTCAGAGTCAGATGGTCTTTGATTGTTACATTCAAGCTGTTTAACAGAGCAAATTAACTTACTTCTAAAGTAAATGCTAAACCACCCCAAATTATTGTTTAATGAGCTGGTTCGGGTGTTGCCTGAGAAAAGCAGTAAACCAATTTTTTTTTTTTCTTCCCTCTTTTGTACTTCATTCTTCAGCACTTTTTCTAACAGCATTTTCAGAGAGTACTTGAGTACTTTATTGTTGGGCTTTGGTTCGCTTTCCTGGCGTGCCTGCTGCCATCGGTGGCTCGCCAGCACAGTTCCATGTCGTGGACTGTCCCTGTCACCCGAAGCTCGGGGGTGCCAGTGGGGATGCGGCTCCAGACAGTGGGGGATGCCCGGCAGCCATGCGAGGGCCACGTGGGGAGATCTTGCTGGGGTGGGCCTCATCCTTCCAATTTGTGTGGTGGATTGACCATGCGCGGCTCTTCTGGTGAGAGTTTGGCGATACTGGAAGATTCATTTGAGATGAGCAAATAAAAAGTCCTCAGGTCTTGTCGTAAGTCTGCCCTATCTGTACAGCTGCTACTTGAACACGTAGAGATCATAAAAGTTATTTTAAAAAACTATGAGGGCAAATTCTAAGCCTTCAACTTGTAAACTGGTGTCTTGTTAGCTATCCTCATTTGACAGCTTTTGTAACTAGCCTTGGATACAAATATGGAAAAAGCAACTCTGATCTGAGGCCAGCTTAAAAAATGGCAGTGTTATATTGGTATTAATATCTAAGGCTTCGCTTCATTGGCCTAGATGGTGGGATTTTGGAGCAGAATCTGTGAAGAAGAGAGTGTCTCTGCCTGCTCAGTCAGGTCTGTGGCACTTCTCGCTCTTTACTGAGACTTACGTGATCTTGACCTCTGTTTTGCTCTAAGAAAGAATCTTTCTCTGAGACTAATTAAATTTGCCGTCTCATAGTGTCACAGAAGAATTGAGGTTGTATTGAAGCTCTGGATGCCGTGTGGCCTGATCCCCTTCTCCGAGCAGGGTCAGACTGGAGCGAGTTGATCAGGGCTGTGTCCAGCCGAGTTCTGAGTGTCGCCAAGGATGGAGGTTGGCCATCGGTCATTCTCGTTCTCTGGTGATCTCACTTGCTTTTGAAGAAGCCTTACCAGTTTTACCAATTTTTAAGTTTTTTCTTGTTTAGGCAAGGTCTGCATGTGTTTTTTATTACTGTGTGTACTTGAAAGGAGCCTTGGTCAGGGTCACTACATGATAGTTTAAAAAAAACCCCAAAAGCACAAAAAAGTAATATTGTTTTGGTGTACTCCAAACTAAACTGCCAGGTGGAACCTTCTCTGTCTCCCTCCGTCTCTCCCCAGTAAAACATGTCTAGGCTGATTCCTTATGAAATGGATATTATGGAGCCACAGGGCTTTCTTCTTCCCTGTGAATTTTTGATGCGTTAGGAGCATTCTTCACTGACTTGAATTTATTACTGCGGGGGCTTACATCTTGATGAGTGTTGTATTTAATAGTTTGTCCTTGCTGCTCATTTGTTGCTTCTCCAGGGATGCTCGTTTGTTGCTTCTCCAGGGAAGAGAATTTGAGGGAAGATAGAAACTGTAGAAATCGATCTAACGCTCCTCTGTCTTTCTTGAACAAGACTATGGGCCGTTTTATTTGTGCTCTTGTTGTACCTGACAGTGTCTTTACTTGTCAGATTTGTTGGGGTTAATAGAAGGCTTAGCCACTACAGCTAGGAGCTTTGCTTCTCCTTTTTCTTTCAGCGTTGCTTGGAATTATCATTGACTGTCACAATCAAGTTAAACTAAAGCACTCACTGGCTTTGAGGAACTTAAATTAGTTAATGGGCTTCTTTGATAACCCCACCCTGAATTGTCTGCTATCCAAGACAGGCTTTTAATATTCCTTCGTGATCTCGGAGCTGCGGTATGGACATCATATGTGGTCCTGGCTTGAAAGGAATCGGGTATGAAAATAGCTCTGTTTTTTGGGGGAGTATTAGATTATACTCCTTGCCTCTCCAGGGCTGTGACTACCGCTAATATGACTCCTACCCAAATACTTGTTCTCAGCGGTGAGAGAACTAAGACACTCTTTGGAGGAAGATGCCAAGAAATCCAACCTGGCAGGGAAGGAAACATTCTGCAAATCCA
The DNA here is from genome assembly GCF_000690835.1 of Fulmarus glacialis. NCBI lineage: Eukaryota > Metazoa > Chordata > Aves > Procellariiformes > Procellariidae > Fulmarus > Fulmarus glacialis. The sequence goes on from NW_009222021.1 coordinate 3,186, forward strand.
GTTCTGCAATTTCGGATTGTTTCTTTAAAAACTAGGAGTGAGGCATGGCTTCATGCAAGATAAGATCCTTTCAGCTCTCAAATTCGGGATAAGAATGGGCTGAGGGTAATCCATCAAGCCTTAGAGTCGCTGTTGATACGTCACAGGGTACTGCTGAATATGGCATTGTCAGCTGTGAAGAATACATTGTGTCTCAGTTGGTAATTTGGAGTCTGATCTGCAAGCCAGAACTAGGCTTTGTTATTTAGAGATCCTATTCTTCTTTGCTCTAGAATGGATTAAATATTTAGTCCTGACTGAGGAGTCACCTCAGAATGTGAGAAATTGGCTCTGTCATTAGGTAATTGCATTTGAGGGGGGGCATTTAAGAAGAATGTACTTCTTACCTCCGCCTGTTACTTATCACAAAATTTCTCAGGGTATTGTTTTTGAAAGGGGAAGCAGCTACAGGCCAAATCATACAGGCTGGTGCTAGAGGGTGGGTGGTTTTTTTTTTTAATTTCTCATTTATTAAGTGAATTTAATAGTGCATTTGGGAATTGTGTTACTACTCCTCCCTCCATGCATCCTAGCAATGTGGAATGGAATGGAACTGCAGAGTGCCAAAATCTTAGTCATTTTTCCGGTTTTCTTGAACAGGTCAAAGGCCGAATGTAGTGGTGCTTGCTGTATGAGTAAGTAGAAATGTCACATTTGTTGTATAATTACAGAAAATTGGCTTGTAGTTCTTCATTAGGCTGAGACCATTTTCATGCTCTCCTGGCCAACACATAGAAGGTAATTAATGGACAACTAGTGTTCATAAATCAGAGTACTTCCTGCATATTCCCCTGTAATTGTCCAAGAGTTTTGCCCATGTATGTGTGAGAAACAGCAGCCTGTGGACTTTTTTATTATTCTTTATAATGGAAGATACCGTGGCTGACCATCATGCATATGAGAGTGGCAGAAAGCCCGTTGTGTGTTGCATGGGCTTGTCCACATTGGTATAGTTGAAGAAGATTGAGCAGGCAGCAGTTCTGATCTGTTCATTTTGACGCTGCCCTCTCAATACCAGCTTGTCCTCTACAAACCAGATTGAAAAGTAACGCCAACTGAGCCAGTTCCATCTGCCAGTCAGAATTAGACAATTGTCGAATTACAATGCGACCTGTCTTCAAATGATACCCAGCTCTCGACATCCTTATCGCAGGCCACAGAGGTTGTATTTCAGTGTCTCTCTGTACATGTTAAGGAATCCAAATTCCTTCTGTATCTGGTCCGTTTGGCTTCTGAAAGCAGTTTGTCTGAGATTCAGCTGGTTCTACGGTTTGGAAGAAGAAGTTTCAAAACTAAGTGTCACTAATAATTTTTTTTTTTCTGAACTCTGGATGAGCATACTGTTTCTTTTGCTGAGAAGGTGATATGATCAGCAACGTGGTTTTTTGCTCTCCCTTACGCAAGATCCACAGTCTGACAAGCTTTGGGCCTGCAGTGGTACAACAAAACTCTTTTGCCTTCCCTAAAACTCCTGTGATTTCCCTGTTGGTCAGCTTTCAGGTGAACCCTCATAATACATCCTCATAACGTCAGTTTTCCCTCGCTGAGCAGCTTCTTGGAGAATGTCTCTTCCACATGCCTGTATAACAGAGCCTTTCTCTTAAATACTTGCTTGCTTCTCTGGAACTAGTTACTGTGTATCTTCATTATAGCAACCCTGCAGTCAGAGTTTTCAGCAAAATGTGGTGGCAGATCTTGGTGACGCTCTAACTGTTGGGTCATTTCTCCTGAGTTTTGGTAGCTCAAGCTGAAATTCCAGATTCTGGCAGTACTGATGATTGTGTGTTCCCGACTTCTGATTCATTACTGAAAATTCCCCTGAAGAGAATTACAAGCCTTCTAAAAAGTAGTGCCCAAGCCCATTGATGGTCTGCAGGAAGATTAATGAAGTTCTGACTGCCTGGGGAAGGTGTGTTTGTGATGTTGAGTGAACACAGGATCAGTGGCTTATCTGTGTTTGCTGCTGCCAGAATGGGAGATCCTGTTCCTCTCTCCTATTCCCTTGCACTTGATTTTGGGTACCTGCAGGACTATGCAGTTGACTGATTTACGTCCGAGCCGAGCAAAAACCAGTGTACTCAACTTTTCTGGTTTAGCTTTCTGTCAGATTATGGCTGCAAATCATCTCCCTGTATGTTTGTGTTTGTGCCAGAGCTGGAGCAGTGGTAGTGTTAGAGCCTGGGAGAAGTGGCACCTACCCCTCACAGCAACAGTGAGCTGTTAGAGCTGCCTGTTTGCGTAGCGTCCGGAATTGTTATCACATTAAACTTAATCTGATCTTGCATGGGCTGCTGCTGAAAATAAAGGCTCTCCCCTACAGTGCCGGATACAACTGTAATGCATGCGAGAGGTGAGTTAGAGCAGCTTCCTCGCCAGCTAAAACTGCTGGTGTTGGCATCAGGAGGGAGGCTGGAACATGAGGTGGGCGTGACATTGCTCTGTCTGGAGGCAGTGTGATTTTTATCATTGTTATTTTTTTAAATGAGTGATTTGAACTGATCATTAATATCCCCTTCCTGCAAGTGCTGTACCCTGAGCAGCATTTCTCACCTGTCGGGGCAGGGGACCGGTGCTCAGCTAGCCAGCCCTACCTGCCATCAATACCTGCCGCCTCAGGCGCTGCTTCTCGGCTTCCTGCTTGGGCTGGTTTATCTCCAAAGACTCTGTAGGCAAACTTCTTTCCAGGGGGTTCCCTGAGCAATTTAGTACAAAACCATATTCCCAGCCTCTAACCAAGCCGTCTCAATAAATTCAGGGAGAAGTCCCCAGGCGTTATTTTGCATTACTACCAATGGCTGCTGGATCTAATGTGTAACTTGTGTGTTGTCGAGACCGTTGATTTAACCTGAGGTGATATGCATGGTTCAGGAGGGGGGTGCAAATACCAAAGTCTGTTCAAAATAGTTATTGCTCAGTTTGTTTTCAATATCGAAGCATGACAAAGCAAGCTGCTTTGGCCTCCATGGTGAGGAAAAAGCATCAACTCCATGCGTTAATCTGGGCTTTGAATTCTGTGCTAGGATATTTGTATTCAGATTCAACGGGTGTATGTGGTCTGTCACTTTCTCTGTTGATACCGTATTCTTTTTTGGGGAAAAAAGTCTTTCCAAACTGTTATGTGATTGTTGGTGTCACTGAATCACGGAGTTAGACTGTCAGTGCTGCAGTTCTAACTAGAGGATATTCATACTTTTAAAAGAGGGGGAAACAATCTGTGCATTTCAGGAGATGTATGGGATTGTGCTGGTTTTGGCTGGGCTAGAGTTAATTTTCTTCACAGAAGCTAGTATGGGGCTGTGTTTTGGATTTGTGCTGGAAACAGTGTTGATAACACAGGGATGTTTTCGTTCCGGCTGAGCAGTGCTTACACAGCGTCAAGGCCTTTTCTGCGCGTCACCCCACCCCACCAGCGAGGAG
>NW_009222021.1:6966-21077 GCF_000690835.1 Fulmarus glacialis
TCCAATTCGCCTCCCCCCCCCATCCTGCTGCGGGGGGGAGAGTGAGCGAGCGGCTGTGTGGTGCTTAGTTGCCGGCTGGGGTTCAACCAAAATGTTGCCCATTTTGGATTTGCAGTGTCATCTTGCATTTGAAGCTCAGGAGACTTTGTATTCCTGTGTACCATTTTGCTGATGCCTGGAGACGTTGTAGGTGAACCACTTAATACCTCTGCCTGCTTTTCTATCTGTAACCTTAGAGACATTAACGCTCACAGAGCTGCAGTGAAGCAGGTGTTACAACATGTCTTTGAACAGGACTGCACAAGAATTACAAGACATTTAGTTCCTCTGTTTTTTTTTTTTTCAGATTCCAGAGACTTATTAAAGGAATTTCCACAGCCTAAAAACTTGCTCAACAGCGTGATTGGACGAGCCCTGGGCATTTCTCATGCAAGGGACAAGCTGGTGTACATCCATACTAATGGGCCAAGAAAAAAGGTAATCCTGTTGTGCTGGGGATGGGTGGCGGGTAGGTATGTTGCACATAGAGTGGGAAGTGAGCCAAGAATACTGCTAATCCTGGATGTAACTCTTTGATAGAGAAAATTATACAAGTGTTTTAATTCCATGTGAAAGTTGTGTGATAATCTTTCCAAAAAGAAATATTCTCACTTCTTCCTGTTTCTCTTTCTTTTCACATACTTTAATAGGTATATAAATGTAGGTCTTGTCCCTCTCCTTTTGTGTGTGGAAGGATGGATTTTTTCTTTTAAGTAGCTTGCTGTAACCTCCTTTTCCCAGCAGAAAGACACATAGTCTGTGCTCAAATGTATTGGGCTATGTACCCTACTACTTTAAAAAATTAAAATTTAAATGTTATATTTTAGACCGTAGTAGGCCTAGGTTTTCTTGTAGATTCTAATAGAACAAATGCCTAAGCCTAAAATTTCAATTGCAACCAGAAAAGAAGAATTTGTTTGTGATGGAGGGAGGCTTCTAATGCTACTTAAGGGCAAAATGAAATACAGACTCTTTTTTTGTTAAGTGAAGCAGAGGAATTTCAAGCAAACAGTTTGCCAAGTAGTTTGAGCACTGACTGGGATGTGAGAGGCCCAGATCCAAATCTGTGCTATAAACTGAGCAGAAGTTCTGAACTGATGGGTGCTCTGTATTCAAGGGTTTGCCTCCTTTTATCATACCAGCTCTCTTTCTAGAGCAGAAAGCCCTTTCCAGCTGAAGTTTAACTGTAACGTACATTCCAGGAAAAGATTCAGTTCTGATGGATTAACTTTTTCCAATAACGTTGTCTAAAATTTCCCAGACAGTTTTTTATTGCCACATCCTTTTTAAGCATCCCTGCATTTTAGGCAATACATTACTAATGGTTACGTTAGAGTTCCTTTATTATTTGTGTTTTTGTGTTCTTGCTTTTCCTCGAGCAGTAGGGCAGTTTCCTGACTTAAATTTTGGAATGCCATAACCAATGCCTCATCATTTTAGTTTGTGTAATCAGTTCACATTCTTGCTAGCATTTAAACAGATTAACATTGAGTGTAACTTCAGATTGACAAACCACGAAAACAAAACAAAAAAATCAAACAAACACCCAAAAAACCCAAAACCAATTAGAGGAGCTGTTGGAGAAAATGAGGGTTGGATATCAAAAAAACAAAACACCAACCCAGAAAGTGTTTGGGGACAGAAGGACAGGTGAGACAAACTGGAGAAGTCTCGGTTGGAAGTGGGCAAGGTTTTTTCGTGAGCGCCAAGTAACTTGGCCTTCATAAGACAACTTTTTTCTCAGCAGGTCTGTGCCTTTTCATGCAGAGCCCCTAGGCAAAATACGTAGCAATTTCCTACAGTAAGATGAGATTCAGATGGCAGGCAGGCAGCCAGCCAGATGTAGGCTGTTTAAAAGTCAGGAGCCTTTTCTCTAGCCTTATAGGTGGGGTTTTCCCAGCGGACCTAAATGCCACCTTTCATCTTTGCTGCAGAAACAGGAGAGAATTCCTTAGGCATTTCCCTCCTTTGAGCCTTGCAGAAACTCAGCTGCAGCATCTGCAGGGCCAGGAGTAGAACGAGTTCTTGATTTAGAGCAATGTTTTAAAAAGGGCAGGGTTCCCCTTTCAGCATTCTTTGCCTTTGCAGGTTTTTCAGCTACTCTCATCCAACTGTACTGGTATAAGAGGAGCTCTGGTGGTACTGTTACTTCTCTTAATAGCTTGTGTCAGGCAGCACAAGGCTGGGTTTTCATGTTCCCCAAGAGTACGGTAGCTGCCTGTGTAACTGTGATGAAATATGCTGCTAATTAAAATTAGAGCAAGGAAGCAGTTAGGAAGATTTGCTTGCCGTTGCAACTGGAAATGTGTCAGAGAGTGTATGTTGCTTCTCAGGCCTGATCTGGTATGCTGCAGTGTATATAGGAACAGTTACTCTGAAACAGAATTGTTCTTGTAATGAGCTCTTGGCATTTGATTCCTCTCAGCTGACACACTGCAGCCTGTGAAGCTCCGGCCCAGAGTACGTGGCACTGTGCTGGAAGTCAGCCTGGCTTCTGGGCCTGGCTCAGCCATGCCGCTTCTATGTGACTGCGGGTACCTCGTATCCCTTTTTCAGACTTTTCTTTCTAAGTTACTGGAATGGAGCTTCCCATAAAGGGACCGAGCAAGGAGTGAGTTTGGGATTTTCATTTGCCTGGAGTTCAGAGATGTTTGAAGTAGCTATGCTCCTGGTGGAGAAGAGAGATTGTTCTGTGCTGTCTCACTGGTTATCTTTGCGTTTCAGAAAGTCACTCTGCATATAAAGTGGCCTAAGAATGTGGAAGTGGAAGGATATGGGACCAAGAAGATTGATGCTGAGAGGCAGGCAGCAGCTGCAGCATGTCAGCTCTTCAAGGTGAGCTTACGCTTCTTCTTAGCTTGAAGAAACAAGCCTTTGAGTGTGCAGGAGTCATCCATTTTGGTGATATGATTTCTGACTTTTATCTCTCTCTTTGCCTGTTCACTTTCTTAGTTGGCCTATCTGTTAATCAAGGGTAGAGGGTGAAGTCTTGAGCTGTCTGAATCCATCTGAGCTTAAAAGCCCACTTACTTCAGCCAGGCATGAGCTCGCTAAATTCTTTGAGTTCTGGTCTTTGTTCTTTATGTCCTAGACCTTAATCAGCTTTTATCTTAGTCTCAGCATCTATGGCAAGAAGTAGAGCTTCCCTCCAGTATATTTGCTGTTACTGTTCACTAACTCACACTTCTGTCAGTCTACCTGTGTGTATTTGCAAGGCTCGTTTCCTCTTCATGTAAGCCATAGTGTGTCAATTACATTTTATGTTTTACGATTACTCTTTTAAAGTTACGCTAGTCTGCCGCTTACTTGTGGCTGGAAACGGTTGATATGTGGGCACAGCCAGTATCAAATAAGTCCAGTAAAGTTATAAAGGTCACCGTTTAAGATACGGTGTTATATAGCAGCTATCCGAGAATAAGATGCAGTTTCGTCTTCAGCTCTGCCACTGACTGTTGTCTGTAGCCTTGAGCAAGTGAGTTTGCTTTTGGAGTTTCCCATTCATCTATGGAATAGAAACAATGATACCTTCCTTCTAAGGATCCTAGAAAAGACACTGCAGGTGCTCTGACAATAAGAGAGCTTTTTGATTTACTTGTAGATCAAGAAAGCTACATTAAGAAATAACTACTTGGTTTTTAAATTAAGCCTTCAGAAGTTAAGAATTGCAGCATTAAAACTAGCAGTTTCTTCAGCTGGCCTCTGTGCTTAGAGTAGTTTCTTTACTCCTGGTATTAGCAAAAATTGTTTCACTGACTGACTTCATTCCACCTGAAGCATGGTTGGTGCTCATTCGGTTAATGTTCAGTGGAAATATATTCTTGTTTATCCTCACTAGTCAGCGTGCAAAGAAAGCATTGTGTCCTACTTTGAGAGCCTGGAAGTTTTCAAAAGAAAAAAAATTCCTACCTACACTTATAATATATTTTTCCCCAAATTTTGGAAATGGCTAAACTCTACTTTAGTTTAGAACTTTAAAAAAACCCCCAAAAAACAATACCCTGAAGCCATAGATTCAGCAAGCAAAGCTTTAACTCTGATGCTTTGCCAGCTAAACCTATAACCCAGCAGAAGTCCCTCATGATGGGAGGCCTTGTGCAATCATAGCTATAGAAATAGCTACAAATGCTGCTTTAAATAAATAGTCATCAGTTCAAGAAAAGTAGTAGCATCTAATTGCTGCAGGGAGTGTCTGAATATAGCAATTTCGAGTACAGCAGCTAGCAAAGTGAATTCTTGCTGCCTTAGGCACTCCTACAGCACAAAATAATACCGCCTTGTCTAATATGGGGCCACTGAGAGACCTAAAGATGTAACTTTTAATTTATTGCAGCAGTCCGGTAAGACATGGCGTGTGTTGCACTCTAGGTATGTCTGGAGCTTCATGTAAGGTTCAGTCCTAAATGTAGGTGGTAGGCCAGCAGTAATTAGGAACTCTTCTGTTTCAAAAACTGCTGGGTTAGGGAGGTCTTACTACTGCTTATACAAATAACTGCTCCTGTGGAAAGAAAGGAGATGAACCATTCCCTGAATCCTCATCTTGTGTTATCCCAGATTATACTTGTTTAGATTAGCCTTTCCAAAAAGATGCATTTCATGCTCTGAGGTGGGTTTCAAAACTTCAGAATGCTAAATACAGTTAGTACTTTGTAAAACACCAATAAATCCTGGCCCACCCGTTCTAACAAGCTATGTGATGCTAAGCAATTGTGCTCTGGAAAGTAAGGTTAGTGAACGATTCCCTTTCTTAAGAAATAAAGGCAGGAGGAAAGCTTTATGTTTCTGAAAGTCTCGTTTCTGAAAGTCTCTTTTCTTTCTCTCCTTTTCTGTAGGATATGAAGAAATTGCTCCTGCATTTCTCTACCAGATGTGTTTTGTTTTCCTGCAGTTACTTGTATCTGTCTCTTCACTGCAGCTAACAACGCATTTTTCTCTTGCAGGGCTGGGGTTTGCTGGGGCCCAGAAACGAGCTATTTGATGCTGCAAAGTACCGGCTTCTCGCTGACCAGCTTGGCTGTCCCGATGAGAGGTGGTGCTCGGAGGGCAAGTGGCGCTCCAAGTCCGGACCTTCTCTCGCCGACTTGTCAACCTGCTGGCGACGGATGGAGCCGGACGATTCCATCCAGCCCATGGAACAAGGCAGAATGCCTAAAGCAATGAGGAGAGAAGAGCTGGAGGAAGGGGAGCTAGAGGAGGGGGAACTGGAGGAAGGAGAGTTGGAAGAAGAAGCAATCGATGTTTCTGATTATCTACCTATGGCACATCAGGATGCTCGAACCCCAGGCAGAGATGCAAGGTATGTCTGCCCTGATAGCTGCTAATCCAGGACAGTAAAGAAGAGAGACCTTTCTTTGTAGCTGGTGCACCCCTGCATTTCTTCACAGTTGAGCTGCAGCTTCCCACGTTGCTGATGTGGCCAAACACTGGCTACTGTACCATTCTCTGTGCGAGCAACAGTGGGGCAGCCTGGTCTTGTACCTGGCTACCATCACAAGGGAATGCACAGGCATCTTCTCTGGAGTCTTGCCCTTTGGATAGGCTGCTGCCTACTTGTTACCTGCCTTTCTTATTCTTCTGTGCCTAAAGAGATTTCCATTCCCAGAAATTGTACATGTGCACTTAGACCTTTTTTGACTACCCTGGTTTTGGGGGCAATATTAAATCTGCTCCTTTTCATCACCATAGTTGCTTGCTTGACTTCATATTTTATGAGCACAAATCTTGGATTTTTAATAGTCAACAGGAGTAAGATCCGTAAGGACCTGATGGTGGTGATTTTTTTTAGGGATGCTCTTTGGTTTCAGATGTATTTATTAAATCTGTTAAAATCTGTTGATGCTGTCTGGTTTGCAGTGTTAGTGTAAAGGTTAATGCTTTTTAGTAGGTGTCTTTACTGGGCTGGGTGATTGTTCTGTGACTGACAGATTTTAGTAGCAAGATACAGCTTGACTTTTCAGATGACCAAAATTATCTGTGCCTTTAACTACTCAGTTTCAGACCTCAGTAGCGGACCTAAAGTGAGGTGGGTCTGAGCACAGAGTGGATATTTGTATATCAAACTGTTCTCATCTTCCATCTAGCCGAGGAGGGAGTTCCATTGAAATGACAGACGACAACACTGCCATCCGTGCCCTGACGCAGTTCCCACTTCCCAAAAATCTCCTGGCCCAAGTGATTCAGATTGCAACCTCTTCCTCCACAGTCAAGGTAAGGTGCTGTTTGACCCCTGCCAGGGATGAAGCTCAAAGACTTCCAACTGGAATCTCTTTGGACGCTTTTTTTTGGGCAGCTGAGAACTGGGGAGAGAAGGGAAGTTAAAACTAGGCCTAGAAAAATCAGCCTGAAGAGCAAGGGAAAGACTTTGTGGTGAGAATTGGGGAAACGTCTTAATAGAAGCATGAGGAATGTTGTTACTTGAGGCCAGGGCAATAGAGGAGCTGCTGTCTGAATGAAGGAGAATGTTTTCTAAGGTGATAAGTTTGCATTTCCCCATATATCTGCAACAAACACAAGTTTGTGTTACTTGGAGCAAAGTGTAATTTCTGTGCTGACGGAATCTTTCCACAACTGATTCTTGCCAGTATCCGGTGATCCTCCTCCTTGGTATGTGTCACCCACCTCCTTTCCAGACCTCATGTGCTCAGCAAACAGTAGCTGTGCTCCACCCCGTAGGCTCTCAGTGACGTTCTTTACACAGCTGTCTGCTCTCACTTTTGTTTAGCCAGTGCCTTGTGAGCTGGGGGGGCAGAATTCAGTGCAGTAAACCTATTCTAGTGCACTGTTAAGAAAACAGAACACCCAAACAAAAAAAACCCAAACAAACAAAAAACCCTCCAACAATTTAAGGTCTGCTTAGAAATATTGGGGTGTGTTTGAAAATGCCTGCCTAGTTATGTAGGCTCGTAACATCTCCCCCAGTTCTGATGTTGTTTATGTGCCTTTTAGGAATACATGCAGTTCCGTACAGTAGGCACCAAGACCAAAATCTGCAAGCTCACGCTCCGCTGGCCCTGTCCGATGACTTTTGCTGCCAAGGGCCGTCGCAAGGTGGAGGCAGAAAACAAAGCAGCGGCACTGGCCTGTCAGAAGCTTAAGGTAAGTGCACGTGGCTCCACATCCCATGTCTACAGTGTCTATGAATTGAGGCTCCTTGACTGTATTTGAGCCTAATGGGGTGATACCTGAAGCTTTCTGATCTTTGACTTCATGCTTAATAAACATGTATTTCTGAACCTTAGGATTCAGTCCAAACTGCTGTCGTACCCCTCTAGTGCCTCACCTGTGATGATTCCTTGAAGGCTGTTGTGCTTGTTTTGAGCCCTCCATAAACTGATGTATGTTAGTCTGTTCTCTTGGCCACCTTGCTGCTGTCTGCTAAGACAGACTATCTTCTCATTCTTGTAGGTGGGCTAATCCAGACACATTACTGCAATAGTTTTGCTGCAGACTTTAGAGTCAGCAGAGGGGAAGTTCAAGAACTAGTGTGGGATTTATGAATTATGACAACATACCAGAACCATAGCAAGAGAGTTAACAGCCCTTGCAGGAGGGTTTTGTTAGATATAATTGTCGCTGCTGTTTCTTTGATGGGTCTGTTTAAGACCTTCTTGTGAGTGTTGTGTTGGGGGCAGGTAGCAGTTGACTCCGGTGTGTCCATTTCACCAGAGTTGAGATGGGATTGTGTCTTGTTTCTTGCTCTGGCAAAAGCGGGAAGTGATGGATTTGAGATACGGGGTAAGGAGTTAGCCCATCCGAACCTATAGGACCCATGTGTTCTATATACCAGCGCTTCGTATGCAGCAGTCTTGTGTCTGATAGTGTTGTTTGCCTTTTCCTTTGCAGAGCCTTGGCTTGGTGGACAAGAACAACAACCCCCTCAGCCATGCTATGTACAACATGACTTCACTCCGGGAGCTTGGTGAGAACCAGAGGAAACCCTGCCACATCAAAGTCCCCGAAGCTACCCTGCGGAAGATTGAGAACTATCTGAATCATGTAAGGCTTGCTCAGCTGTCTGAGAACCACCTTTGGCTGATCCCATTTAACTTCAGGAATTGCATGTGGGTTGAGAGCTTCATGTCAAAATATTGAGGGAATTCGTGGCTTGATAGTTTGCTACAAAAACTGATCAGTCTCTGCTGACCTTTGGGGAAGGGAGACCCTTCCTGGGCAGTGGGCATTCTCTATATCCATCTGTGACATTTGCCCGCATTATTTGGCTTTTGGGATGTTACGGAGTGCCATTTTGGCTTGCTTATAGCCTCCTTTGTAGGCTTATGAATGCTGCCTCGAGCAGGTGTTCGTTCCGTTAAACTCTGGTTGTGCCTTGTAGCTTTACAAGGACCAGGTGCCGTACTTGCACATTTCCCTTAGGAGTGTCTCTCACGGTATTGTACATTAGTGGTGGGTGCAGGTCCCCAGGCACCTGGCGGTGCTTTCACCCAGGAGATCCCTCTTCCTGGTGGACCAGTGGTGAACAGACACCCATGGGAGCTGAAGCAGTGCCGAGACAGGGTTCCTTAGGAGCATTCACTGTCAAAGCAGGAGTTGCTGCTAAGGTAAGATGAGGTTGAGCATAGCTCAGGTACAAATGTGTGTAGTTTATTGAAGTCATTGAAAATAATGCCCTTGTTTGGAAGTTGGCAAGTCACTAATGCAGCACTGATGCAGTACTCTTGGGCCTGAACAGTAAGGCTCTCGGGTGATCTTTACAGTATCTTATAGATACTGTAAAGTAAACGGAGCAGTAGTGAACATCCTAGAAAGCCAAGACTGTGCTTAAGACAGCAGCCGCTTTTGAATGACCTGCTGTAAGTGACTGAACCAAGGGCTAGAAAAGTTAGAAAAACAGCAGCGTCTTGAAGGAACTTGGTCTGCCTCCCATGAGGCTTACACGAACATGAGCTGTCACACTATGCGTGGGAGGGATGGCTTTGCGACTCTGAATAAGGCTGAATCCAAAAGTACTGATTTGTAGCTGAACTTTTCATCCTGCAAACAGCTGGGCCAATGCTTTGATTTGTGTTCTGGACAATTCCTGACCTATTGTTGCTCCTTCTAGTTCTTCCTGTGGGATGTGGGACTTCTGTTTTTTCTTTTGCCAAGATAGAATATTTCTGGCTTAGCCAAACTCTTATGTTTTGTGCAAGTTACGTGTCTGGGCTTCCTGTGGGAGAGAAGGGTGGTGGTGTAACTTGATAGTTTCCAAAAGTTGTCTTTGAGGGGCCATTGCATCACTTGCATGCAGTGTAGCCGCTGACTTGGGAAGCTTAAGTTACTGTTTTGTGCCTGTCAGTTCAGGCATCAGCGCTAATACCTCTCTTAAAATAGGGGACGCAATGAGGAAAATGCAGGGAGCTGCCCAAGTTAATTCTCACTTCAAATAACCTCAATTCAGAATATAAGTGGCTGAGTTACCTAAAATCTGAAGAGACTTTGGCAGAGCTTCATGGTCACAGCAAACCTTCATGGTCACTGTAAAGCCAATCTGGCTGAGTCTGTTCCAGGCACTTGTTTCTTTCTGTCCTTCTCAGGACTGGTACTAATCTTTTTGTCCCTGCAACTTTCTCTGTCTCTCCCAGTATCCAGTGGACATCAGGGAATCCAGGCCCCGGATTGCCGATGACATGATGAACCTGAGCAAGGAATCTGGTGCCATAAGTGATGCAATCACGGGGAAGACATATATACCCATGTTGGAAGCAGAGGAAGTGCGCCTTAGCCAGAATCTCCTGGCCCTCTGGAAAAGGAGAGGATCCTCATGGCAGGAGAGCCACCCACTGCCAGTAGATCCTCACAAGGACACCATCTTATCAGCCATTGAGCAGAACCCTGTAGTGGTAATAGCAGGAGACACAGGCTGTGGGAAAACCACAAGGATCCCTCAGCTCCTGCTGGAACACTACATCCTGGAGGGACGTGGCGCCCGCTGCAACGTAGTGATCACCCAGCCAAGGAGGATCAGCGCAATCTCGGTCGCCCAGCGCGTGGCACAAGAGTTGGGTCCCAACATGAGGAAGAATGTGGGCTACCAGGTGCGACTGGAGAGCAAGCCACCTGCCAGGGGAGGAGCCCTGCTCTTCTGCACCGTGGGCATCCTGCTGCGGAAGCTGCAGGGGAACCCCAGCCTGGAGGGTGTCAGCCACGTCGTGGTCGATGAGGTCCACGAGCGAGACGTCAACACTGATTTCCTGCTCATCCTGCAAACCAGAAGCTCAACCCTGACCTGCGCCTGGTCTTAATGAGTGCCACAGGAGACAATCAGCGTTTCTCGCATTACTTTGGGGATTGCCCTGTGGTCAAGGTGCCGGGTTTCATGTACCCAGTGAAGGAGTACTATCTGGAGGAGATCTTGGCCAAGCTGGGCCGGCACCGACACCGGCACTACGAGATCAAGGTGGGTGTGCAGCGTGGTGGTTAAGCTGTTTCCCTTGGATGAGGCACTGGCTTCTGGCATATCAGCAGGGGAGAGTTTGGGCCTGGAACTGGTCCCTCTTTCCTGTGGTTGTTGGACAGCATTTGCTTAGCTTTAATTCCACGTCAACCCTCGTGAGGTAAAGTCAGCTTAGTAGAATCCCAGAGTATTTTGACTAAATTGTGGATAAAGATGACTTCAGATTTGGGTCTAAGTTACTTTTGTCCCTCTTTAACGTGAAGTTTGTTTATGTTTGAGTAAGCTAACAGCTTATTGTACTTGTGTATGTACATGCATAGATGCAGACTTGAATGTTTGCATATTCTGCAAGCCTGGTCCAAGACTAGGATGGTTATGGCTTATAGCAGTCTTACCTAAGTGCTCACCATCCTGCATGACTGAATTCCCCGATTGCTGCTTTTTGCAGCTAGTCTTACTGTTCCTCTGGAAAACGCCCTACAGACATGTACTCTTTGCTGTGGGTAATCTTACTTCAGTTGTGGGTCATGGAGTCACAGAATCATTGAGGTTGGCCGGGACCTCTAGACATTTTCTAGTCCAGCCTGCTGGATGAGAAGCTGTCAGCCCATTTCTCCAGCCTGTAGAGGTCCCTCCCTATGGCTGAGCAACCATCTGGGGTATCAGCCACTTCTCCCAGTTTTGTATCATCAGCAAACTTGCTGAGGATGTTCCATTGCCTTCAGGGCAATCTTCCTGTTTCTGATGTGGCTGGGATTTTTACCTGTGCCTTTTAAGCTGGCCTGATAGGTACGTTCCAAATTACTGAGAGACACAAAAGCTGCTGCTCTGTGCCTGGTGGATTTGAAGTCCCAGGTGCGTATGGCACAGTTTTGTCCCCAAAAATTTCATGTTAATTTTTGTTACTTGTTAGGTGCTGTTCAGTAGAGGTACACAAATCTCAGTTAGCTTCCAAGTCTGGAGAACGGGAAAGAGACTGTATATTCTCACTGCACAGCAGAGAAAAGTAGCAGCAGTTGTGACCAGAGCAGGTTCCAGATGGAGCCAAAACCAGGCTCCTGAGGTTCCTGGCTCCTAGTCCTGGGCAGGCCATCCAAGTACAGGCATTTGCTCTCTCCAGAAGATGCGCTGGGAGGCTGTGTGCCTTTCTGCTGTCTGCTAGGTTGCCGCTCATTTATCTCCATGTGTCCTCCTGTTTTATCCAGCAATCAGATGATGAATGTGTCCTTGATCTTGATCTGATCACCGACCTCGTACTCCAGATTGATGCCCACGGAGAACCAGGTAGGTTCTGCCTTGCCTCCTTGCTCTTTCCTTTTGCTGGAGGGGAAAAAAGTGAACCCTGCAGAGCCCAGACCCTTTGCAGAGGAAACATGATGCTGAGCTGACTTCTGCAAGGCCACCTTGAGTTCCTGCTAAACTGCATGGTCTTGAGCAGTGTGGCATGAACTAATTCTGAGTCTTTGGCTAAGACAACATCTGAGTCCTCAGTGTCTCAGTGTCCTGAGATGCAGCTGTTCCTGGGGTGAAGGGCAAGACTTGACTGTGCTCCAGCAAATTGTGCAACCTTGTGCTGCACGATTTCGTTATTTTTCTGTATTGGAGACCCATCCCTGTTAAATATCTTTGCCTGGGAGGTAATGTTTTGGTGAAGAAGGCAGGACTCTCGGATGACTTCTAAGAGTTTTAAGTGTTTCAAAGCTAGTAGAAGGTATTCACTCTCAAACTACAGCTAGCCTGGTTTCTTTCTGGCTTTAAAACCTTGCCCTAACGAGCTCACAGAAGCAGATACAGCATAGCAGGTGTGGAGTCTAGACAAACGTTCCCCTGGGTCTGACTTCCCATAATAGCTGTATCTGTCATTTGTTCACAATAAGTATTATGCAGGTTTCCTTAGCAATCAGCTGGCAGGGGGCATCACAGACCAGGGCCCTGCTTTTCTTTGGGTTTCTTGGGCTAAAGGTTGCTGTGGACTTGGGGAAATAACGGCTGTCCCTTCTGAGCAGCAGAAGCGGTTTCTCTATCTCCATCTGGGGGAGAGTGCTTGGATTTCTAGGTCGCGTGTTCTTAACTCTTGCTCTATTTCAGGTGGGATCCTCTGCTTCCTCCCTGGTTGGCAGGAAATCAAAGGAGTGCAGCAGCGCTTGCTGGAGATGCTCGGATCTCAGAACAGCCGGTACCTCGTCTTGCCAGGTGAGAGATGGCAGCGCCAGAGCTTTTCTCCCCAGGATTCAGGAGAATGGATAGGCCAATTGACTTGATGAGCCCCTTCAGCTGTTGCACTCTGATACAGAGCAAGTTTGTATGCTCTGATGTACGTACCTCTTGTGTAATTGTGCATGTTAAGCACAAACAACTCCTAGCAGAGGCCATCCAAACCTGTATGTGATCAAAGAAACTGGCTTCCTGTTTGCCTCCAGCAATTCAGAACTGGGCAAGGAGGAAGCTGCTAAATTCTGCATTGCTGTAGCTGCACGCTGAGCCTACACAGAAAAGATCTTCAAGACCTGTTTTGTGGGATGGAGATGTACTCTGTAGCTCAGCTTTCGTTAGTGAATTTAACGTTCTCTATCCCAAGAGGGAAATTTGTAACAAAAGCCAGTATTACTCCGCAAGGCTGTAAGATTTTTGGGGTTGGTTTGTTTGGGGGTTTTTTTGTTTGTTTTTTAACAGTCCTCCCTATTCAGTGTCAAGTAAGACCAGCCAGGAGCACAACTTTGAGCAGCTCAGTTGCTAATAAACACGGGTGGTGTTTTGTGAAAACTGCATGTTCTTATGCTCCCCTGCTCTTCTGCGCGGTTGCTGGGAATTTCTCCGCATCACTGATCTGTAATAGGGCAAATATGTGATATAGAAGAGTTACAGGCCCTTGCTGATAACTGTTTTTGACCAAGTGAAACCAAATGACAATGAGGATATCCCATTCCCCTGCCCTGTAGGTCTTTTGAAAAGGGGGAGCTGCAGAACTGGACTGTGGGAGGGAGTGGGACTTCTGCTTGGGGCCCAGGGGTGTTCTGGTGGTGCCATTAGCCTGTCTGGGATGGGAGGTGATCAGGGCTCCTGCTGATGTTGAAGCAGCTGAAATGAGGCCTTCCCTAATGATGTGTGGAAGATTTTTCCTGGGGTCTGGCTGGCAATGACCATCAGTATTACAAGTGGTGTTCTCGTCCCTGTCCCCCATTTCTGGAAGCGGGAGGTGATGGTACAAGAGGGCTGAGAAAATCTGCCCACCCTGGCCTTGTACTGCAAAGCAGCTCAGCAGGGCAGGACTGACTGGTTTTTATCTCCTAGTGCACTCCAACATCCCCATGATGGACCAGCAGAACATCTTCCAGCGGCCTCCACCTGGTGTCAGGAAGATCGTCCTGGCCACCAACATCGCTGAGACCTCCATCACCATCAATGACATTGTCCATGTGGTGGACAGTGGCACGCACAAGGAGGAACGCTACGATCTAAAGACCAAGGTACTGATGCTTTCTTGCCTCTAAATGCATTTGGGACATAATGGAGCTAATGGACGTTTTCAGAGCAACATTTGAGATGCCATTAACTGGTCGATAGAGCTGCTTCCCATTTGGCCTTTGAGGCACTGGCACTGTGACCCTGTTTGGGGACAGAGTGTTTGACTCATCATTCACAGAGTGTTTGCCTTCACCAGGCTCCCTGCCAGGCTCCCCAT
>NW_009222021.1:21095-27531 GCF_000690835.1 Fulmarus glacialis
CTGGTGTCTTCAAAGAGATCTAAGGCAAATCCTGCTCCCTTCCCATCTCTCTGTTACACCGTCTAACATCTGTAGCTTTTCCATTTGCTTTCTGCCTTTTTCTATGATTTCACCATAAACTGCTCTTGTTTGAAGCTATCTTGACCTCAATGCCTTAGCTTGTTAGTCAGCTTTAAGCGGGACGGTTTACGCTGCTCTCAGGCCACGTTTCTGGCGGCGTTGGGCCCTGCAAAGGCTCTTACACGTACACTTTCGTAACGTGAAGGCAGCTGATTTCTGGCGGCGTTAGGCCCTGTAAAGGCTCTTATACGTACACTTTCGTAACGTGAAGGCAGCTGCGCCACTGTTGCTCTTGGAAGAAGGGATTCTGGCTGTACGCTGCTGCCCCTTCCCCTCCCTGTGCTAGAACATCTTATAGGGCCGGGTGGCAATTCGCACCTTGGAACGGTTCTAGTTTAAAAACAACCTTTTTATATGTGCCCAGTTTTAATCCAGTTCGTCTCATAATGCAGACTCTGCCTGTGCTAGCACGCAGCAGGACTGGCGTGGGGGAGGCGGGGACCGCGCTTCGCTGGCAGCTCCCAGCAGAGCAGCCTGATGAGCCCTGGGGAGCGCGGTGATGTGGGGCCAAGGCAGGTGTCCAGCAGATGGCATCAGGGTCTCGCCCATGCACGGAGCGGCTCAGGCCTTCACGCTGCTGCTTGCTGGAGACCGGCATTGCAAGGTGCAGGAGAGTGGGAAAGGCTTCCCTTGTCCTTTAGCGGGATGGTTGATCAGTCGTGAGAA
This sequence comes from Fulmarus glacialis, assembly GCF_000690835.1. Classification (NCBI taxonomy): domain Eukaryota; kingdom Metazoa; phylum Chordata; class Aves; order Procellariiformes; family Procellariidae; genus Fulmarus; species Fulmarus glacialis. The sequence goes on from NW_009222021.1 coordinate 21,882, forward strand.
GTTTCTCAGCTCAGTGGACTGGATGGAAGGCTGCGTTTAAACAGGACAGAGAGCCGTGAGAGCATTCGTGCCTAATCCTTCTTCTCTTAGGTGTCCTGCCTGGAAACGGTGTGGGTGTCCAAGTCAAATGTGGTGCAGAGGCGAGGGCGTGCTGGCCGCTGTCAGTCGGGATTTGCCTATCACCTCTTCCCTCGCAGCCGCCTGGACAAGATGCCAACTTACCAGGTTCCAGAGATCCTACGCACCCCATTGGAGAACCTGGTGGTTCAGGCCAAGATCCACATGCCGGAGAAAACAGTAAGCACAGTACATGCCCGCAAGACTGCAGCCGACTGAACCAGCAGGATGCGGCCTGCCTGGTGCCAGTTCCAGAGATGTGATTTGACCACAGACATGAGTAGGAAAAACCCAAGATGCTGATTACTTTAGTTCTTTTAACTAACTCCTAACTTTTAACTAACTTCTAATTTCTAGGGAAGTTAAGACCAGGAAATGTATAGGTTACTTAGATTACAGAGTATGTCTAAAAGACTGCAAGAATGGAGAGGGCTGAGCTCATATCCCTGTCGGCAAACAAAGAGGGAAACTGGATTGAAGTCTGGGGCCCTGGGGCAGGGCAGTGGGCTCCCCAGGGCTCTCCCACACTTCTGTGTGGGAAACGTGCCCTTTTTTTTTCTTTTCCCTTCCCCCCCGCTGTGTTGCAGGCAGTTGAATTTCTCTCCAAGGCTCTGGACAGCCCTGACATCAAAGCTGTGGATGAAGCAGTGATCTTGCTGCAGGAGATCGGTGAGCTAATGCTGTGTCCTGGTGTGGGTGTGATGGAAACATGTTTGCTGTCTAAACATGGGAAGTGGGAGTTGGCACAGGATCCTGTGGGACAGACTGGGCAGGATTGACCCTAGATAGGGATGGCAGCTGATAGGGACTTCCCAAACCTCACGCGTTGTGGTGCTATTTTATTCCCCATACTGCTTTGCTCAAGAACTGGGGAGAACTTCTCAATGTTTAAAAAAAGAAAGGGGGGGAGGGCAGAGAAAGAAGAAAAGCTGGGATCTGGAGTTCATAGCTGGGGTCTTGTGGATTGTCATATGGCTGTTACAGCCTTTTCTTTGGCCTCGGGTCAGTTAGACCTGGGAGGTTCTGGGTGCTTATTGCAGGCACCTGTGCTGTCTGCCTCTTCTGGAGGTTACATGAAATCTTCCAAGCCCAGTAGGCGGGTTCTCCTGGCACCTCCCCGAAGCCACTGGCCAACACTTTGGCCCCACTCGATGCTAATGGATGTGCCCTCGCGGGTGGCTCTGTTGCAGGTGTGCTGGACCAGCGAGAAGCCCTCACCACTTTGGGCAAACGCCTTGCCCAGATCTCCACAGATCCTCGGCTGGCAAAGGCCATCGTCTTGGCGTCCATCTACCGTTGCCTCCACCCTCTGCTCGTCATTGTTTCCTGCCTCACCCGGGACCCCTTCAGCAGCAGCCTGCAAAACCGTGCAGAGGTGGACAAGGTGAGGAGCCGCTCCTAGAGGAAGGTAGAAAGCAGGTAGGGAGGGGGCTGCCGCTTGGCTGACACGTGTGTCTGTCTCCCAGGCCAAGGCTGTTCTGAGTCGGGAGAGTGGGAGCGATCACCTCGCGTTTGTCAGAGCTGTGGCAGGCTGGGAGGAGGTGCTGAGACGCAGAGACAGTCGTGCCAGGGATAACTACCTGCAGGACTATTACCTGTACGGCCCCAGCCTTCGCTTCATCAATGGTGAGTCCCAGAGGCCTGCTTGTCCCCTCTGTCCTCTGAAAAGGCTGAAGCACTGGTGAAGAACATGGTGCAGGAATGGGGTAGACTGGGCAGGTGACTGCTGGACTGGGCGTGGGTTCTGGCTTTGGCACTCGTGAGTGCAGACGTAGCCCTGTGTGCCGGGGAGGCCACAGGCAGGACAGGTCTCCTGTCCTAGCGCCGAGGCTGAGCCTCCACCAGCACGCACAGCTGGTGCTGCCCTGCTGAGGTTATTTCATTCACAGCGGGGTGAAGGAGAGGGTGAATCTCATGCCCTGGGGCTGTCTTCTCCCTGTAGGCCTTGTCAAGCAGTTCTCTGAGAACCTCTACGAAGCCTTCCTGGTGTCGTCCCCATCTGACTGTACCATGCCCTCGTCCGTATGTAACCAGTACAGTGAAGAGGAAGAACTGGTCAAGGGAGTCCTCATGGCGGGGCTCTACCCCAACCTCATCCAGGTATTGGCTCCCCGCTCTGCCATCACTCTCCTGGGCTTGCTGGTCACTGCGGGTAGCACAGGGAAGTGTCGAGGTGACAGAGACGCTTGTGCTCTCTTGGAAGCGTGTGTCCTAGGCAGGCTGCCTGCTCGTGCTTCTGCGTGCTGCTCCAGTGCTGTCCCTGGATCCCTCCTTGTGAGGAGTCGGCCCCCCAGCCTGCACGGGTCTGTGCTTGGCTTCTTGTAGCTTGGTCTGGGAACCATTGAGGTGGCGGCGTCCTCCTCCTTCCTCCCCTGCGTGGCGTTCAGTGACCGCCAGATCTGGTCACCCCGTATCTGTACTCCGCTAACACAGCGGAGTTTCTGGAAGTGGAGGAACATACTTGCCCCTACACACACGTAGGAGAGACCATTGTTGGGGAAAGCCAGGCTGGCTGCTTGTGGGCAGTGCCTGCTGGTTGTGCAGGTGTTTGAGATGCTCTTCTCGTTTCAGGTGAGACAAGGCAAAGTGACCCGTCAAGGAAAATTCAAACCCAACAGCTACGCGTATCGGACAAAGGCTGGCACCGTTCTGCTCCACAAGTCAACAATCAACAGGTGGGTGATCTGTGTGTGTCTGTGACCGTGGGAGGGCGGGGACCCCACACCATGCACTTCACAGCACCAGCTGGCTGTGCTGAGGACCCCGGCACTGCCTCCGACACGTGTGCCAGTACTGGAGTACGACACGTCTCTGCCTGCGGTTGACGAAGCTGTTCCCCTGTGCAGGGAGGCATCCAAGCTGTACAGCCGCTGGCTAACATACTTCATGGCGGTGAAGTCCAACGGTGGGGTGTTTGTGCGGGACTCCTCCCAGGTCCACCCGCTGGCCGTGCTGCTCATGACTGACACGGATATCCATGTCCGAGGTGAGTGCTGCAGCAGCGGCGGGGCCGACGCCTCCACCTGCACGTCCTCTTGTGCCGCTGCAGGCTCCTCCTGACGCCCCAGGCACCCCGCTCCTACAGCTGTGCCACCGTCTGAGGGGCTGCAAGGTGGCTACCCCTGATCCCTACTATGAGCAGCTCTGCTTCTTCCCTCGGCCAACTATCTTCCCCTGCTTTCTAAGCTTCTTGCTTTGGACTGGGTGTTGCTGTAATGGGGCCACAAAGGCGATGACTTGTGAGCTGTTCTCAGCTGTAGCTCTCCAGGGAGACAAGGAAACCAAGCCACAGGCAGGCTGAGCAAGCAGGCTTGTGCCTGGAGGCTCATCCTCGGGGAATGAGGAGTTGAGCTGGTGTGTGGGGAGGAGTGAGCCCTTCTCCCCGTGGATGTGTTGCTTTAGCCCGTGGGTTTTTGGCAGTGCTGCGGTTGGTCTCCAGCCCTCGAGCTCAGACGGGCTGTGCAATCAGTCACCTCCTGTGGGAAACAGCGGGAGGATCCCAGTGTGATGGGTCAGAGTGCTGCCTGGCTTTTGTGGGAACTGTTTGGCCCAGTTGAGTCCCCGGACTCTGGGCTAAAATGCGTGTGAGAAGGACCTGCGCTGCCCCTGGTAACGGTGGGGGAGAGGGCCGAGCGGCCAGCATGGGCTGGAACAGGTCAGCACCCTTCCTGCTTCTCACCTCCTCTCTTCTTCCCACTAAGATGATGGCTGGCGAGCAACAGTCTCCCTGACAGACAGTGATCTCCTGGTGCTGGAGGGAGACTCCTACACCATCCGCCTCCTGCGTGATTTCCGTGTGTCGCTCTCCAAGATGGTGGAGACGTGCCTGTGCTATGAGATGGCAGCTATCCCTGGGGACCTGCACCACCAGCACAGCCAGCTGCTCGACATCCTGGTGGATCTGCTCAAAGGCCCTCCTGGCAGCTTTGGCGCTTAGGCAGAGCTGGAGGATTGTGTGGGGACTTGTAATTTGTATAAAGATGTTCACAAATGTTTATTTAAATAAAGTTCTATTTATCCCTTGTGAAGTCATCTCTCTCCATCCTAGAAGATTAATGTTGTCTGAATCTCCTGCTGTCGGCTCCGTGCATGGTCACCGCGTAGGAAGAACCAGCGCAGTACCGCCTGGAATGGACTGGAAGTGCCGATGGACCCTGACGCGAGCTTCGTGGACACCCACCTCCTCCGCTCTTAACCGCGTCAGTCCCTGAACTGGAAAGCAAGGACGCAGCTGCTGCGGGCCGTCCTCTGCCCCATCCCCACGGGGCCGGGCTGGAGCAGCTCTGGCGCGAGAGCTACTGCCGGCTCAAGAGGAGGACGGATGTCTTGGCTTGCGGCTGTGCCTGCTCCGGGGGCCGGGGCCGGGCAGAGCGTGGATCCAGCAGCTCTGGTGCAGGGTGGTGATCGTTGTCGTCTTCGCTCTCCCCGCGCCGGGTGCCCTGAGGACGTCGGAGGGGAGGAAGCCCTGAAGGCGCCGGACGCACGTGACGTTCCACGCGGGATCTCCGAGCCTCACAGCAGGGCCCTGCCACCCCACAGCGCGAGCGCAGTCGTGCCGTTATGAGTGTGAGCTGTGACTTGTCGTTCCTAATCTGCCTGTACTTTTTGTCCTCTTGCGTTGTTATTATTTTTTTTTTATTATTTCTTGTTCTCCCTACGTCAAGGAGGCCGGATCCCTGTAATTTGTGCAACACAGGGCGTGATTGTAGATGTCAGTCTGCCTGTGAGCGCTTTCTCCTGCGGGAAGCCAGGAGCATAGGCACAAAATTCTTTGTTTTCTATGAACAGGGACCATATTTCTGTGGAAAGAGGATTGTGACAGGCACACATTAAATGAGAAATCTGGAGTTTAATCCCAGCTTTGCCTTGGATTCCCTGTCAAATGAAGACGGCGACCTACCTCACAGGGCTGTTGTGAGGCTTCATTAATGTTTGTAACGCATGTGAGCCCTCGGGCTGGACAGTGCGGGACAGGAACAAGTACTTCACACTCGGTTTGCAGGCGGTGGGGCGTATAAAGGGTTGTGCCCTGACGGGGTGGAAGCGTTGCGGGGCTGCGAATGGTGCTGGAGGGATGGGCGGCTGCTGCTCTCCCCAGCAGCTGAGCAAAAGGCAGTCGCAGGGCCTGGGATCATTTGTTTTTATTCACCATTTCTTATGCTCTTTGTATCTGAAACCAATGCGAGGTTTGACCGCAGCAGCAGGGGCGCGCTCCGTCGTGCTCCGCTGGGTGATGGAAGTGGCAGAAATCCGTCAGCTGAGCGCGGGTGCGAGGCTGAGGCTGTTTCTGCACGTGGGAACGATGGCAAAGGGGCTCAGCCTCCGCCCCGCGCTCGGGACGGGAGCTGCCTTCCTCGGGGGCCACCGTTTGGTTCTCCCAGTTGTTCTCTACTAAGATTTAATTTACTTGTCATGGGCTTTAATTAACGGAGCTGTGGCCTCTGCCATCTGAACTGATGTACTGTAGCGGGGTGTGCGGGAGCCCCACGGCTCCAGCGGCTGGGGGCGAAAAGCACAAGGGCGGGGGGGCTGT
>NW_009222022.1:0-420 GCF_000690835.1 Fulmarus glacialis
TATAATATCCATTTCACGGAGATGCAGGACCCCTTCTCCCATGACTTGCATACAGCCCCCACATTGTTTCAACATACGTACTTTTTTAGTTACGTGGGTGGATGAGCACTTATCACGTGTTGGGGATGTCCAGATTTCTGCAGCTGTATTACATAGAAGTCTGGACATGCTGCAGGGAGAGGGGTTGATGAGCCCTTGCGTCCTGGTTTCAGCTGGGATGGAGTTGATTTTCTTCCTATTAACTGGTATAGTGCTGATGTAGCACGAGAATAGTGTTGATAACACACTGACGTTTTTAGTTGTTGCTAAGTAATGTTTACGCTAGTCAAGGACTTTTCATCTTCCCGTGCCCTGCCAGGTGCACGGGGGGCTGGGAGGGAGCGTGGCTGGGGTGGGTGGGCCCGCGGGCCAAAGGGGTTT
>NW_009222022.1:431-6207 GCF_000690835.1 Fulmarus glacialis
TACCATATGACGTCATGCTCAGCATATAAAGCTGGGGGAAGAAGGAAGAAGTTTGGAGTGATGGCGTTTGTCTTCCCAAGTCACCGTTGCACATGACAGAGCCCTGCTTTCCTGGAGATGGCTGAACACCTGCCTGCCGATGGGAAGCAGTGAATGAATTCCTTGTTTTGCTTTACTTGTGCGCACGGCTTTTGCTTTACCTATTAAACTGTCTTTATCTCAACCCATGAGTTTTCTCACTTTTACTCTTCTGATTCTCTCCCTCATCCCATTGTGGGGGAGTAAGCGAGCGGCTGTGTGGGGCTTAGTTGCTGGCTGGGGTTAAACCACAACACCTTGGGAAAGTCAATGAGTGCTAGAGCAGTTTAAATTACTTATGCCTTGCTTTTTGATTATGTCTCAGGTGTCCCTGAGAACTAAGTCATGCAGTATATGAAATGATTGTACAGAATGGATCAAATAAAAGGGCTGTTGTAGAAGGTAACATCCTTGGACTGCGCTAGTCCAAAGGATGATGTGCTACGGGTACTCCTTGTCCATGCTAGGCAGCTGTGCCCTGGGGCATAACACTTCTGGAGCTCTTATTTTTAATCTAACTCTACTTCTTCCCTAGTAGACCAATAATGTAATAAAAAAATGGCTTTTAATGTTTTTTTATTTGCAACTAACGCTTTCTTCCAGGTTCAGTGCAAGTTTGATTACTTCTTAAGCCATTTATTAAATATAAGGAGCAAAAACTAAGCCAAAGGTTTCACTTTTAGTGATATTTGACAGCTGGAGAAACGCCAAGGCTAGCAACTGCCAAGCAGAGGCAGTTCTGAATAGAAGTTTAAAACCAAAAAAATTATTTTTATCAAAAAACCTTTCATAAATAATTTGGTTTGGGGCACCTGAAGCAAAATATTTTTCTCCCATGTACTTTGCCAAAATATAGTCTGTTATTTACAAATCCTTTCTCCTTAGAAAATTCAGATTCTTAAGACTTTTTACATTTTGTTGGCCTTGAAATTAAGAAAAGAGGTCTAGTACCTAATTAATCTAATTTCTTCAAAAACCTGCCTGGCTACAGAGCTTTATGAGCAATCTCAGAGATAGCACAGGTTTTTCTCCCACCAAGTATGCATACTGCTGCAGGGTGCAGTTATTAAGCTTCATCTTCATTGCACAGGTATTCATAATGATACAATTTTCAACCATAGTTTTATGCAACATCACAGAATTTGATGCAGCTGTATTAATACATAGCAGTTAAGAATTAAGCCCATCGCACACCTCTTAACATCCTTTAAGTATTGTTGAAGATGCCTCATATGGTTTGTCATCAGCAGTAGCATTAATGCAAGTGGGTAAGTTTGAATAATCAAACCTTCCTGATACTAATTCCAAAGTTCATGAGGAGGCTGTCAAATCAGTAACAGGATGCATGTCAGACTAAGCAAAGCATTCAGGATATGTCTAAGTAGAAAAGCAAAATGATCATTGCACAAGAAATGCCCAAATGTCTGTAAGATTTTTATGACAAGGAGTACTGAAGAATGATAATTCAGATAAGCTTCTTTTTTTTTTTCTGATAAAAAGAATCTCCGTGGTGTCTCCCTTCGTTTATCCTTGTATTCTCCAAGTGTGTGTTTTTTACAATCTCTTTGTTGCTGTAACGCTAGTTGATTGAAATTCTCAGTTTGTAGGTCTCTTTGAACACGTTTATTCAGGGGATGGGACTTGCACAAAACAATACACTTGTATGAGGCAATCCCATCACATCAGCCTTCATTATCATTTTTAGATTGTCTAACTGGGAAACTGGTCAGTGATTGCTGTAGTTCCCGTGCTCCCACAAAATGGCCTCAATTGTTGTGTGCTGATCTTTGATAGTACATCGGCCTTAGCTTTACCATGATGTCTGAATTAGATGAGCATCCGATGTGCCACAACCACAACTTTTCTCCACTAATACAATGGGATGTTTTGAGCATAGGAGCTGAGGTCTTTCTTCGTATGAGTATGTGATACAGCTGTTGGTTTTTTGTGGTTCTTTTTTTCCCCTCAATGTATTTTTTTTTTCAATTAAAATACCATCATTACTATCTATTTCAAGCTTGTAAGTTTATGCACATGACACAGCTTACTGCATTGGTCTTCTTCAAAGGAGGATGCAGAGTGTCTGAGTTAGTTTCATGTTTTCCACAGCTGGATGATGCGTCTATCTATTCCCCTCTCTGACATATCACATGTCTTTAAATCTATCATGAGTCATTTTTCTTATGTGGAAACTAATTAACATTTTGGGAACAGATTGCTTGCATTGTCTTGATATTTTTTGAAGTAACCAGATGCTGTAATTACTGTGTATACAGTTCTTTTCTCCTGTAGGTTGTCAGATAGCACCCCCCATCACTTTAATTAACAGCATAAAGTTAATTTAAATTTGTTTAGGAGTCTTTGAATGTAATAGGAAGAAAAATCTGTGCTGAAGGTAAAAATAAAAAAAAAAAACTAATTCAAATCATTCATGCTAGAATACTTAATTCCTTTTCCTTTTTATTATTTCTTTGAAATTCTCCTACCTTTAATTATACTCCTTTTGTTTAATTTTTATCATGTACGTACTAGTACTCTGTGTTGGTTTACTGCAAAATAGATCTAGGTCTTCAATAATTACATTCCTGGTGAAACCTGTATTTATTAGTCCTTGTTCTCTATACCAATGTCTACTTTGATTAGATTGTTACAAGTGCCTCATTTCTTCTGATTTTTCCCAAGAAGCTGAACAAACTGGATTGCTATTAAGAAAAAAGATAGCTCATTATTAATTACTTTTTAGGTGATGAGAGGCAATAAGCATTCTCTGAGATCCGTATACAGAAGCAAAGGGAAGGAGGGACAAGGCATCAAAACATGAAGACATTTTTAAGGAATCAGTTAAATCAACTGGCTCTCTTCCTAGCTATTATTGGTCATATTTTCATAGACAAATTTACTTATGAACAGCGTTAGCTTGACTGTATTTTAATTGGTCCTGTATACAATGCCCACTATAGTGCAACGCAGCACCTTTTGGATGAGAGGGACTTGTTATATCAGACTTTCACCAGAGGTTTTCTGAGATCCAAACACGTTGTGTCATATTTTAATCATCAGTCTTGGCTATAGCATGTTCTAAACAGCTAAGACAGTTTTTCTCATGAGAGGTATTAAAGAAAGATAAGGAAGAGAGAATTCAATTGAATGTGTCATCAGTTAAAATGCCAGACATATGCACAATGAAAGTGCTTGATTTGAGGATGGTACTTGCATCAAATCCACAAATAAGATTGCAGTCTTGCTTCATGTAAATGTGTGCTGGTTTTGGTTGGGATACAGTTAATTTTCTTCATAGTAGCTAGTATGGGGCTGTGTTTTGGATTTGTGCTGGGAACAGTGTTGATAACACAGGGATGTTTTCGTTACTGCTGAGCAGTGCTCACACGGAGTCAAGGCCTTTTCTGCTTCTCACCCCACCCCACCAGTGAGGAGGCTGGGGGTGCACAAGGAGTTGGGAGGGGACATGGCTGGGACAGCTGACCCCAACTGACCAAAGGGATATTCCATACCATATGACATCACGCTCAGCATATAAAGCTGGGGGAAGAAGGAAGAAGTTTGGAGTGATGGTGTTTGTCTTCCCAAGTCACCGTTGCACATGACGGAACCCTGCTTTCCTGGAGATGGCTGAACACCTGCCTGCCGATGGGAAGCAGTGAATGAATTCCTTGTTTTGCTTTGCTTGCGTGCGCGGCTTTTGCTTTCCCTATTAAACTGTCTTTATCTCAACCCACGAGTTTTCTCACTTTTACCCTTCCGATTCTCTCCCCCATCCTACCAGGGGGGAGTGAGCGAGTGGCTGTGTGAGGCTTAGTTGCTGGCTGGGGGTAAACCACGACAATGTTGAATTAATGTCCTTTAGTTCATGACATTTGGTTATATCTTTTTTCCTTGTCATAGTCTATGACTACTCAAAATATTTTTTCCTATAACCATGTAAGTTCTTTTCAATTACATGATGATGAATATCATAATCTTCTGTCCTAACTTTCAGCTCAGTATGCTGTATGTTACACAGCTGTGACTGAAATTACAAAGTGATAGAAAACTATCACATCTGCAAAATATATCTTGATTGTTTGTTGGGGTTTTTTTCCTGCACTTTTACTAGTCATGGTGGACCACTAATAAATAAGAATAGCAATATCAGTGACTTTTGAAGTCTATGTGAACTGTTTATTAGTGTCAGGGGAACATAATAAAATGGATATTTCCAATTGAAAATCTTGTTTTACACCCCTGTCTCTGAAATCAGGAAAAAGTGTAACATTAATGCCACACAGGAAAAAAAGAAAAAAATGGATTAGCAAGTAGAACCAACCTTGGGAACCATTAGAAGTCCAGGTGTCATTAAGAAGACTAGGTATGTGCCAGCCAAAGAGAAGAGAGATCTGTGTCTTGTTTTGTGTATTTGGTTGGTTGTTTTTCTGTATTTCAGGAACCTTTTAAATGAAGAAGCTAAAAACATTTATTCCCCGATATATTGTCCCTTTGTGGACAGACCTCTTTTTTTGATGAATAACATCAGTCCCTACGAGGTACTGGCACTGTTAATGGAACGATGAGTTGTGGGAAAGCGTGCTGTTCCAAAAGCAGTCTCAACCTTGGAGACCAGTCAACTAAAGACAGTTAAAGGAAGGTTTTCCTTTTTTTGTGTTTGCTGATGAACTTGGTTAAGCGTCAACATCAATGGTTCCCAAACTGTGGTTGCCAGACCACGTTAGCGGTCTGTGAATTAAACCATTAGACCACACAGTGCTTAGGATGTCAGTTGCTAAGTTAGATAAGATGGTAGCATGAGGTTTGAGATACATCAATTGCTGATAACAACCTTCTTATTTTTGTGTATGGAGAAAAGAAGAGGGGCAGGGCAATCATGCAGTAGAAAATCATAGTCAAGGACAGAGCAGCCTGAGGAAGCAGCTGGAACTAAGAATCAACAGAGAAATGTGAGAAAGGACCAGAAACTAGGGCTTAAGGCTGGCAAGATGGGAAACAAGTCCAGAACAGGTGCAGGTTTTTCAGGCAAAGGAAGAAATCCAGTTAAGACAGGAATGATGAAAGGAGACGGAGGCAAAGATTCTAAACGGTTTGAGTGGGCTGTGTTGCCAAGATGCTTGTTGTGAGGTCTCAGTACTGTTGTACAAAGTGGGAATTACAGAGAAGAGGACCTTCATCCCAGCTTCAGTCTCATCTGTTGCTTACTCATGCCAAGTCATCACCCAGCTTGTTTACCTCCTGAACTGACATAGGCTTAACAGTAACTGAAGGACTGGATGGCTTTCATTTTACAATATCTTGTGATATCAGTAAGCAGAAACACAACTCTTTCCACAGAACATTTTTATGAAGTTCAGTTTCATTAAAATTTTTATTTTTTCCATGAAAGAGGCAGGAGCTTTAGCTGCAGGATATGCCATTGGGAAAGCAGCCAGCTGGACACTCTGAGTTTTGCCAAATCCAAGGCACTCTGACCTGCTGCAAAGGAGCTGAACAGAGACGATGAGGGGCAAAGAGGAGGTGTTTGAAATCTACCTCAGCTCTAAACAAGCTTCACAGGAATTTTTCTGTCTTTGTAAAGCAATTTTGAAAAATTAGCAATCTCCTAACTAGAATAGGCCCCCACCCCCTCAAACCACATATCAAATTTAAAAGCAATTCTACATCTGGCAGCTCACGGCTTAGACGGGTACAC
>NW_009222023.1:0-324 GCF_000690835.1 Fulmarus glacialis
GGGCATCCCTGCTCGGAGGCGGGCGGGTGGTTTCCTGGGGCGTCCGGGCGCTCATCCCCAGCGTTCCCAGGCTGTGCCCATGGGGTGGCAGCGGGTCCCCGGGGAAAGCCAGCCTGGCAGCGAGCTTGGTGGGGGATCAGAATATGTGTTGGGGGCTGTAAAGATGAAAGACTGCAACCTGGAGAAACCAGGACAAAATTACCTGATCAGAGGCTCTGGGGTGGGCAAAATATGAGGATTTCAGCAAAAGTTTTGGAGGCCAGATATGTCAGAGCAACTGCAATGGCACCTTGGACCCAGGCAGCCATCGGGGCTCCCTCCCCC
>NW_009222023.1:475-5241 GCF_000690835.1 Fulmarus glacialis
GATGGAATTTGGCCCATGGAACCGGCTCCCCTGAACAGCACCATGTCCCTCCAGCCTGCGGACGCCCTCCTGGCTTGTGTCTGGGGGAAGAGCTGCACGTTCAGGAGTTTCGAAGGGAAGTGCTTTCCGTCTCTGCCCAGCACCTGTTTATAATTCCTTCTCTGAAGCTGCTGTGGGTTTCACAAAAGCCATGCTGCTCTCCCCAAACCCACTTTACGGGGCTGCCTGCTTTGCTTCTGAAAAAAAAAAATTCCCTTTTCATGAGCTCGGGATCTGCCACCAGTAGAAACCTTTTTCCCAGGAAGAAGGTAGCACTATGTAGATACCAGGGATAACTAGAGGAGCAAGGTCTGAGCCTGCCTGCAATGCACAAGGGAGAAAAAGCCTTAGTCCTTGAGGGATAATAGCTGGTTACTTTGTAGGCTGTCAGGCGAAGGAATTACCCAACCCAAAATGTAGTGACTGCATTTCTCCAGCAAAAGTTTCTTGTGTCATGAAAATGGCTGGCAGAGCTAAAGCTTTGGGGAGCTGAATCCGCTTCACTTCAGCTCCCTGAACCACCATCAGAGGCAGGTAATAAACACCATTATTAAAGAATGAGTAATTTGGTGCAGCTCCGGCACGGTGAATTTGTACAGCAGATTCTTGCTTTTGCGTGTTACCCAACCCCTCCCTGCCCTCAGCCCAGCCTGCAGACGTCACCATTGCTCGCAGAGAGGTGACCAAGCGCTCAGCAAAAACTTGCCCATTAAAATCCCTCTCTGCCACCCGCAAGCTCAGCGGAGCAAGGCCCAAAGGGGCCAGTCCTGCCCGGCCCGGCAGCCTGCGGCAGAGCAGCCTGCGGGCTCTAGGGCATGGCTCCCTGGCATGGGCGTGGGCACTTCAGGCCCTTGTGGTTCAGCTGCCCCCTTCACAGCCCCTGTGTGCGGGATGGGGTGTGCTCACAGCTTCCCAGGAGCATCCTCAACAGGCAGCCTGAACCTTTGCCCTTCCTGCCCGCCGCTCTCCCCGCTGGGTGCCCCTGGTGCCACCCCGTCCCCATCAGCGTTAGACCCCGGACACTGATACACCGTGCCCCTTCCCCAGGTCTCTCTTACCCCTTCATCGCCCTCCCTCACATTTAATATCCATGCTTGGAATTGTTTTCCAGCTCCCTTGCAAGCAAGGTCTCTGAATCAGGCAGATTTTGGCTCTTTTCTGCCTATTTTCTAAAGCCCTGTACCCGAGCCTGGGACCGCCAAGCACTGCTTGCAGGACGCATCTCTACTACTGCTTTCAGGGGGTAATTTCAGGCAAGGTCTTCTGCCAGTATTTCTCTATCTGTAGAATTAGAGATGGGCAAATGATTGACTTTTCTGGCTGAAGGGCCAAGCCACAGCATTAGAGAGGGAAAAAAAAAGTCCATTACAGATTGCCTCCAAATTGTCTTTCTGTTGCTGCTTCTCTGTCCAGTGAAAAAGGCAGCAAACCAGCCCGAACGCTTTGCTCAGCTGGAAGGGAAGGTTCCACTGATCCCCAGCGTTTTTTGGATGCATCACTTAAACCAGCTTCCTTTTGGAGTGGAACGCTTCAGGTATCTTTTGAAAACCAGAGTCAGTCGCAGGATTTGTCCCCAGGCTCTATGTCTGGAAACTCAACTGTTGGCGTGAAAAATCGGCCTGGGGCACGATGTGACGCCATGTGCAGCAGCCACGCTGGTGCTGCTCCTGAGCTGGGCAGAGGTTTCTCTGCAAATCCTCCTGGCTCCCCGGGGCCTCCGAGGTGGCAGGGCAGGGTGAGACAGAGGGTGCTGGGGCTCGTCCCCACGCAGCAGGGACACGATGGGAGGCAAGCACCGTGAGTGAGTTGTCTTTGCTCAGCTCGCGTGGGACCACCGGTGCTGCTCACCCAGAGCAGAGCCACCTCCTGCAACATGCTACCTACTCCAGACGGGTGCAAAGAGCAGCCTGAGCCCTGTTCTGGGAAGGGCTGATCTAAGTCCAGCGGTGACATGGGCAGGGAAGAGAAACGGGCCAGGAAGAGAGGGAAAGCATCCATACAGCAAAGGCAAGAGCAGCCCAGAGGGGCCCTCAGCAAGGCATGGTCGGGACTTGACAGGGCCATGGAAGAGAAAATGTGACATTGTTTTATAGCATCTCTTTCCATACCATACGGAAGATAATTTAGCATCATCCTTTGCATGCTCCTGGCCCCCCGGGACTGTGTGGGACGGACAAGAGCCATGGGATGGCTGGGGGCAGCTGCTGCCTTTCCTCTCACCATATTCCTGAAGACAGAATAAACCTCTCCTATAGCTCCCGCCAGCGTGAACTGCCCCTCCTTAAACACAGAGGGTATATCTCCACCCGAGGATTCAATTTCTTTGGCAATAACAAATATGAAAGAGAGGCTCAACATTTGGTTTGGATTGCACCTATTGACCCGGGTAATGATTTAACACCTTGAAGTTTGTCTGAGTCTGCAGACGTTGGCCAGAGTGGGAAGCGAGCGATCCACTTATTCGCTGGACCAGGAGATCGGCTTACTGCTGATAAACACTGGCTGTGTTTGGAAACTTAGGGTTTGGAAAAGTAAGCTAGAAAGGTGTCATCTCCACAGCATAAGTTCATTTTTAAATAAAGAGCAGATCATTGGCAAATGAATTAAACATCTGAACTGTAGAGGAGCCCTGTGAATCCCAGGGAGAATCAGTCCACAGTAAGCAAAGTGGAAATAGCCCTGAGCTGAAGGCAGGCAGACGGTGGATAAAATAAACAGGATGGTGGGGAAAGGAGGGTGCCGGCATGCGCTAGCCTTCAGGGTGGTTATGAATCATTTGAGTACGGATATGTTTTTAACAGAGACAAATGAGCAGTCCTTAACAGCCGCTTTGCATTGCCAGCTTCGATTGATAGGAGGGGGATTTGCAGAGAGATGCGAGGATGGAGTTAGGTGCTGCGGCTAAGCTGCTCTATCAGCAAGCCGCAGCTGCGAAGGGGAGGACCCTGTCCCCCGACGCCTGCTGCCAACCGCATGCTACAGCCCCATCCCTGTCTTGGTCTCGGCCGGTGCGGGTCTCTCACCTGGAAGAAAGCCGGGTCCTATCTGCCAGATCACTTCCATGCTGGGTGACAGGCATGGAGACACATGCAGGGAGAGCATCCCCGGGGTGTGGACCCCAGGCACGGCCCTGGGGCAGGCTGGGCTGGAGGGTGAGGGGCGCAGGGCTGGTCCTGGAGGGGAGCACGAGGCACAGGCCTGCTCCAGCACAGGGTATCACTGCTCCCTGAGGGTGATGCTCACCCTGGGCCACAGGACCAGACAGCCCAAAGTGGTCTGTGGGGAGGGAGCAGCGGGGACATGGGATGCAGGGTCCCAGGGCAGCAGCAGCCATGAAGCGGCAATGGCCTGTGGGACTTCTCGGGCAGGAGAAAAGCCTTGAAGTGGAGATTATGCAACTGGAGCAAAGGATATGGGTGAAATAGGGCAAGCTGGGAGAAGAGCATGGAGCCATCTAGAATACCCACAGTGTTCAGTTCAATACTGGGTATAAATAGCGACGGAGAAAACCTGATGTGAAATCGAGGACTGTAACCATTAGCATAGGAAAATCAGCCATGAGAAAAATTACAATCCGCCAGCACGAGCTTCTGTGCATCTTCCAGCACCAGCGATAAACACATCTTGGGGGACCTCTGTGAGCTCTCCTGTGGGATGCTTGGTGTCCCTTTGGTCACCTCGGGCAGGGAGTCTGGTCTCAGCAAGGGACAGGGCTGCCTCTGTGCTAGAAGCATTCGTGCTTCCCGGAGCCCAGGGGTCAGTGAGTTTGGCTCCCAGTAGCCCTACAGGCATGGATGTTTCTAAGTAGGCTTTCTACATTGAGGGTAGGGTGGCAATGCCCCTCTCTCCAGACAGCAGCCTTAGGATATTTCCTTAGGGTGGTCCTGAGCTGAGAAAGAGGAGATCGAAGCCTGGACCCAGTCTGAGCTCACGTCTCCAGGCCAGTGATTTGGATGCTGCAGCAGCAAGGGGAATTCACTCTCCCCTGACCCTGGGCTGGCATTTTGTGGCTGAGATGAGCAGTCAGAGCCCAACAGCCTCCCAGGCTATCCTTGCTGGCTGATGCCTCAAAGGGCTGGAGACACTGAGCGACAGCCTCAGCAGCCTCCCCACGGGGGAGTCATTGCCCTGACCTCCACTGCCTCCAAGCAACCCTGCTGGGTCCCCAAACAGGAACGTGAAGAAGCCTCCAGTGATAGCTATCGATCAGTTTTGGTTAGCATCATGTGCCCCTTTAAAGACCCCTACTGGGGCTTGCTGTTGAGGGCACTGCAGGGCTGAAGGTTGTTTGGGTGCAAATCCAGCAGGAGCGCCCCGAGGCTGAGAGGACTGCCCCAGCATGGCTGCTGGCACCTCCAGAACTTGTCCATCCCTGATCCCGTCCTGCTGCTGGCACCTCCAGAATTTGTCCATCCCTGATCCCGTCCTGGCCCACTTCCCTGGCACAATGCTGCTGGCCAGGTCATCCGCTCTGCTCCGCCTCAGCTGGCCACCTCATGGCCACCCCACCCCCCTGCAGCACTGGGTCAGCCTCCAGAAGCAGCCCCCCTGTGTTGCCCCCTCTCCTCCCTAATCCCACGCACCCAGGAGACCCACACCCAGGAAACTTCTAACAGCCACCTTATTTACTTGTTTGCATCTCCAGCTAAAAAAAGGATGCTGAAAGAGTCCAAACCTGCTAATTATACACCTAGCCACCCACACAACCATGTGTTTTATTACTGTCA
>NW_009222024.1:0-1092 GCF_000690835.1 Fulmarus glacialis
GGGATCCCCAATGCGTACCTCGGGCATCCCCAGCTCCTGGGCACAGGCTTAACCATCACCTTCCCTCTGGCCCAAGAAGGTGCCAGGCCAGGTGTTTTGGGGCTGGAAGGGGACATTTTGGGTTGAGTGTCCCCAGCATGCAGCCGGGGGCCGATGTGGCAGAGCATCACAGCATCCTTACTTGTTCCAGGGGCTGGAGCAAAGCAGCTTTTGGCAGCCGCTCCAAGCACCTGGAAAAGGCTGCGGTGGAGACAGATGCTTGCTGTAAGGAGGGGCCATTCCCGGCAGGTTTTCCTGCGTTCCTCCACCAGCTCCATCCATTTACAGATGCTTGCTGTAAGGAGGTGCCATTCCCGGCAGGGTTTCCTGCGTTCCTGCACCAGCTCCATCCATTTGCAAAGCCCGGGATTGTTCAGCAATGCCGCGGGGAGCAGATGGCAGGGGCAGATGGGAGGAAGAGGCACTCTCCTCCAAATTACACAGATAAACATGCATAATGTGATTAAACCCACAGCCCCGTTGCCGGTCCGGGGGGAACGGGAAAGGGACTGGGGTGGCTGCTGCGGGACAGGGAGCTGGGGGGAAGGATGGCTTGAGAGACCCAAGATGAGGCTAATTCACCCCAAAATCTGCTGGGCACTGAGATCAGTGAGGCTGAGAGGCTGCAGGTGCCCATCGAGAGAGACCTGGCACCTCCAGGACTAAAACACCAACCTGAAGCGGGGCAGGAGACGGGGGCTGGCCCTGGTAAAGTGGCCAAAATCCACGGGCATGTTTTGAAACACCGATGGGCAGCACTTGCCCGAACCGCTGCCAGGCCAGCGAGGGGACCCAGCCCAGCCCACGGTGCTGGCCTGTGAGGACCACGGGGACCTTGCTGTACCCCAGGAACAAGCAGTTATTAGTAATAAAGGCCATATTGGTCTCTCATTGTGGTTTTTTCCCCTTTTTTAATAGCCTCATGGTGGTACTGTTCCCCTGCCTGTTGCTGGAGGACCAGACACCCACACAGGCTCCTTCCTGCCCTTCCCCTGCACCTTTCGGTGCTGAGCCTCCTCTGGGGAGCTGCCATCTCCCCATCAATTCCTTCTC
>NW_009222024.1:1103-1449 GCF_000690835.1 Fulmarus glacialis
CAATCCCCTCCCCCCCCCCCCACCGCAGCAGCCGTGTCCGTGCCACAGCCTGGTCGAGGGGCCGGTGGCTCCACAGGGCCAGGAACCCTCCGTGGGGTCCGGGCAGGGGTCTCACGCAGGACTGGCATCGAGCCCGAGCGGCATTGGGAATGGGATTGGGCTGGAAACAAGGGAACGGGTGATGAGAGCTGCTGGGGCAGTGTGTCCCTCCATCCCATGTAGGAAAGATGTTTGGAGAGCGGTATGGGGTGGGGACTGGAACTGGGGCCTCGGTGTGAGCAGAAAGGTGAGGAAAAGGGAGAGATTTGTGCCCTGGGGGCTGAAGGCGTCCTGGGGGGCCGGAGCC
>NW_009222024.1:1557-1949 GCF_000690835.1 Fulmarus glacialis
TCATATCTATTTTAATCCCCTTGGCATGAGTGACAGAGGGCACAACTGACGCAGGCTGATTTGAAAGCATCCCATTTCGACTCAAACCGGCCCTAAACCCACCTAATCCCCTGTGCTGGAATGGATTGCAGGAGGGAGAGAGAGGATAATAGGGGGCACGGGCAGGGCCGTACTCTGCCATCAAACACTAAGTGATTTATAGGGTCCCTGGGGTTGGGGGTAAATCACTCCCAGCCCATCCCCTCTGGCTCCTCATCCCCTCCAAAGCCTTGTATTTTTTTGTCTCACAGCCCCCTCCATCACCCCTTGTTCCTTGCAGCGGTGCCAGGGACACCAGCTCATGTTCCCTCCCGCTGGTTTGGGGGCTCAGCTGTGTCACAGGGGGAACAGGA
>NW_009222025.1:0-519 GCF_000690835.1 Fulmarus glacialis
GCTGCCCCGCAGGGGCGCGGGCCGGGCCCTCCGCAGCTCCCAAGCACTCCCCAGGACCGCATGTGGGGCCTGGGGGTGCAGGGCTGTGGGGGGTTTCACTCCCCACCCCTCAGCATCACAGGAGAGGGCTATGCAGGGGGTCGGAAGCGGACAGGGTGAGCTGGTTTGGGGCCGGGAGATGGAGAGCAGGTCTTCTGTTCCTGGGGCTTGAAAACAGGCTAATGTGGCTGAATTTGGGGATCAGAAACAGATTGAGTCGCGGGGTTTTTGGGCATATACGTAAGTGTAAATAGAGAAGTCTATAAAGACATTGAAGTGTCAAAATATGTAAGTCAACAGATATATAGTCTAAATAGGTATTTTATATAATAAGTGGGAAATAGGGGGGATAGGTGGGAAATAGGGGGGGATAAGTGAAACATAAATATATTCACTAAATATGTAGGTGTGTGTGTAAATACCTTAAGTGTAAATGTCTATGATAGGTACCGTTTTTAAAATGCAAAGAAACCGTGTTTA
>NW_009222026.1:0-5986 GCF_000690835.1 Fulmarus glacialis
GCTCTCCGCTGCTCGTTCGCCCCGCCGCTCCCCATGGGCACCGAAGTCGCACGGCAAGGGAGCACGACAAAGTTTGAGGGGCATTTAGGACCCTTTACACACTTAACAGCGGGAAACGGCTCTCCGAGACGCGCCTGGCCCGGCCGGGGCCCGGCCTCGCCTCAGGGGGCCGCTGGCAGCTGAAAGTCCCGGCGGGCTCAGCTGGGCGGGAGAGGGAGAGTGTGGATCAGGAAAAATGTGCTGCGCTGGGCACCTGTCGTCGTTTTTAATGTGTGAACAGACATATACGTTAGTAAAATATTTAGCTCACACTAATCAGTTTATTGCTGCATTTGCAATCTGGGAATGAACATACTCGTATTGCTCAGGCAAGTAATCTTTACTCACCTCTACTGTAAGGGCTGGGCGGGAGAGGGAGAGTGTGGATCAGGAAAAATGTGCTGCGCTGGGCACCTGTCGTCGTTTTTAATGTGTGAACAGACATATACGTTAGTAAAATATTTAGCTCACACTAATCAGTTTATTGCTGCATTTGCAATCTGGGAATGAACATACTCGTATTGCTCAGGCAAGTAATCTTTACTCACCTCTACTGTAAGGTTGCTGAGCACGTGGCCCTTATTTATCTTGGTAAGCATTAGTCTGAAGTTTCAGCGATGTCAGAGAGACACCGTGGCTGAGTAATTCCTCAGCCTTACCTGCCAGGCCTCAGCCGTCCGGCCCAAGATGTTTCCAAGGTGAGAGGCATTCCCAACACCGAGTACCTCACTGCCTTAATAACAAAACCAGATACTGGCCAGCAGTCTGCAGAAAAGAAGGTGCAGAATTTATTGGCTAGAAGAAAAGAGGAGCCCAGGCTCGGCAACACATTCATTTTGTGTCTCCAGGTGAACAGAAATTGGTAGCAATGAAATGAGGAAGATTTGTCTTCTAAAGTCTTTTTTCTTACCAGTATACAGCTCATGAGTTTACTAGGCACTACAGATAACGATAATAAACAATGATTATGTGTATTTTAGCCTAAGCTAACTTTGATATTTACCCATACTTTACTATTTCCCCCAAGGAAAAAAGAGATATCTCGAAGAAACAAAACAAGCTACCTGTAAATTATTGTTACCATAATTCTAACTGCATTTAACATTTTTTCCTCAACCTTTGATCTGTGCAGTACGTGTGTAACAGGGACTGGGACTTACTGTTCTGCATCCAAGGAGGCAGGGCCTCACAGATAGCGCGATACATTTTTGCATTTCGAAGAAGCCCTGAAGATGAAGATGCCTCGTTCTGATGATTCAATAGATTTCCTGGGTGATTCGGTGCAAATTAGTTAATTCACCCTTGATCTGCTTAATCCAAACCACCGCATGAAGTCATTAATGGTTCTTACTTGTAAAGAGATAATAATAAAGTGTCCAAAGTGTTGTGATGACTGAAGGTGTGAATCTGTTGAGAATTGCAGATCATTGCAGATCACCCTATAAAACCACTGATATCGATACCTATCACTGCCTAACTGTAAGGCAGTGCTGAGCAGTAGGCTGGTTTTGTTGGAAAGGTATGGTCTGTGTTTATGCCTGTTTGTTTACATTATACTGATAAACCTGTGCTACGAACATACTGTTTGTGGTTAGAGGAGCACCACTTGTTCCTTGGCTTCTGCCTTGCTGCTCTTAACTGAAGAGATGGCTTCTTTGCCCCATCCTGTGCATTCCCTCTGCATGCTGGATTTTCAATGCCCAGGGATGAAAAACCATCCCACTGGAAGCCCACAATCCAGATGTAACCCAGCTGCTTTTCATACAGGTCTTCCACGAACAGGACCCATGTGTAACCCAATGCCCGCTCAAGAGTCAGCACAGACGAAAATCGTCATTTCTCACTGCTGGGTACCTAGCAGTGGTGCGGGGCCCAGGGACCCCAAAGCGCCGCGTTGCTTTGCTTAATGCAAGGAAATGCTAAGTGGAAGAAAGGCGTTTCTTTTGTAGGCTGCACTGAGGGGATTAGTCATTTCACAGAGGTTACCCAAGACCGCTATCAGGTAGCAATAACTTTGATCGCTAAAAGCTGCAGTCAAGTTGATAAGCGGGAGCAGAGAGCTGGTATATCCCATTTCAAATCTCCGTGTGTAAGCCCAAGGTCCTGATTTTTATAATCTTGCTCTGAAAGCACCTACGAATTATTTCTCAAAAAGAAACACATTTCAGTTTAACCTGATAGCATTTCCTTTTTTCTCTTTTTTCCTCTTTTTCTTTTTTTTTCTGTTTGAGTCAGAAGTAGCATCATTATCTTCTTTGAACTGCGGAGCGCCAGCAGAAGGGTAATAGAATAACGAGACTGCACACTACCTCGGGGAAGCAGGAGAATTTTTCTCCTGATGTGTTTCAAACATGCCTCTCTCCAGAGCCATCCTCACTCAGCTGCTGATCAAAGCCTGAGTTTTCTGAGCTAGTTATTTAGACTGTAGGCTTCTCAATGCAAGGGCTATAGTTTTTATATCTGGGTCTTTAGGCACAAGTCCATCAGGGGAAAAAAAACCCACCCTAATCTTTAATATTCTGTACATTTGTATGCTTTAGGGTCTCTCTAATTTTGTATTCCAGTGATTGGCAGAATTAGAAAATAATGACTAGCACAATTTTAATGTCAAACAACGAAGTCTGCATCCAGTTGTATTTCTAAAACCTACAAATATCTTGGTTGCTGCAGACCATTAATATCATGTGGATTGTGTGGCACAGTTTACCTTTCTACATAATGCAGAATAAATTAGGAAAAGAAAGGAAAAGTCCATGAACCCCTTAGATAACGTTAAGAAAGGAAAGACAAGGGGAAAACAGAAACAGAAACTCTGAAGAAATGGGCTGACAAGATGTGGAGCCCTTGAACTTTGACCAAAGTAAATAAATACTTTATTCCTTAGTGCATGAAAACAATGCCATTGTGAGGCTCTGAGCTCATCTTACCTTGTCTCCTTGTCTTTTCTTTGTTCTTAGCATTTCCATTTTTAGAATACACTCATAATTGATAGGATTAAGGTATAACTAGAAATTTCATGTATCTCGTTACATTGAGATTGACTGCTATAATAATGCGTGTGCCCATTCATCAATGTTTTCTCATGATTTCAGAAAACCATTCCATATTCGGAAAGACATGACATACCAAATGGATTGCTTTGTAAGTAGAGTATCTTTATTGTCCCTTTCTACGTACCCCATCATGTTGTCACTCTCAGTTAACAGATTGGGCAGGCTGTTGCTCAGCAGACATTTTTTTTCCTGCAGAACTTGCATCTGAATTCAAATAACAGCTCCTTGGTGCTTCGGTGCTGACGTACTGCACTAACCAGTTAGTACAAGTCCCTTACTATTTTCATTATCTCTTATCCATGGAGAAAAATATATAAAAAGACATATTAAATAAACATTCTCTCTCTGTATGTTCCTCTTGGAGGAAAATGACCAAGTTTTTCTAAAAGCTTGGGTCAGTTTTATCTACAACTCCTTTGGCAGTACTTTTGAAAGACTTTAGTACCTCGGGCAGACATATTTAGCTTGTTTCTTTTCCTTTCTTTTGCTGTAACCCTAAAGTTACCTTTGTTGTTCAACTAATTATCTGATACTAAAATATTCAAAATTAGCCCTAGCACAATTTTTAAAGGTGGGAGAGCATTTTCTATCCTCAACTCCTTAGTTTGGGATCTGATTTTGACATTAGATTGTATTTTTATTCCAAGCTCAGCCGCCTTTGTGTGTAAGCTCCTTCCAAACTCCTCCAAGAATTAGAGCCCGTTTGTGGCAGGCACTGTAACGTAGCTTAATAAATTCAAGACTGTTTTACCACACAGAGTTAACCATACGCCACGGGGCACCAGGTACCGAAAGCGAGAGGGATGGGCTGGGGCAGAGGGCAGCAGGCAATCACGGTAAATACAGGAGGCCTGGGTGCAAGATGCCCTCCGAGCAAAGTGCCCATCCCCTGCACCGCCGCACGTCCGCCTGATTGCCTCTGCGTCACCGTTCTGTGTCCTCTTTCTGTTTAACCTCAACAGAAAGCAGTGTATTCCCCTTAGCATACTTCCATTTCTACAAGTTGGGATCTGTATCTTCAGTAGGTTCTCTCCACTCTATTTTTATCTCATTAGATTCGATATATCCATCGATTAGATCAGATTCAAGAGAATATTGTGTGCATAAAATACACTGGAACCTTGTATCTTAAGTTTCAGCAATTTTTTATAGCTTCATCATAAAACCCCAGAAAATTGCACTGTATTAATAGAAACACTGACATCCCTTTAGCTGCAGTGACATTAATTGAAGCTACCATAATTTATCATCATTCTGAAGAATATAACCTCTAAAAGTACATTAAATAAGAGTGCATTAATGAACAATTATAGTAATCAATTTACCCTCCCAATATAACTCTCTTAACTGCAGCAGAGGATTGGGAAAAAAGAAAACCATCAACAACAAAAATGCCTGTGCAAGACAGGAACCTTTGGCCAACACCATGAGGCAATCCTCTGCAAGGGCTGGTGTGAGTTTTTAGTCAAAGTCACTCCTAACACAAATTGTTTTCTGTTTATTTATTTAGCCTTTCTGTTTATTTTTTTCACTTCTGGCTATTTTTTTCAGTGCCATTCCATTCTCATTTGAATAGCCTGTGCTATGTATCAGCATAGGTTTGTTTCGTGGCTAGACACATAAATACCTAATGCTTGTACAATTATGGAATAAATACACTTTTTCAGCAAGTTTATCAGTTAGGGGTTAGAATAGGAAACAGGGTTCCTGTGTTAACACAACATAGAAACTTGGGTAACTTGCTTAATTTTAGTAACTTGGTTCACTCTTTGCAGTAGGGAAAAAATAACATCTTCCATCATAGGGGCATTATTTATTGAGTGAAATAATATGATAGTTGGACAAAGACAGCTTGGAAACACTTTAAAAATGAAAGCACTCACCACTCTGCAAAAATAGTTATTGGTGAAAAGTACGGAAAGGGTGTTTCTTTGTAAGTCTTTATTTTAGGGGTAGCAGTTTATTCTTACCAAACTTAAGAAGTAATTCCTTACTCCATGTGAATCCTCTGTCCTGGTTCCGGCTGGGGCAGAGTTAACTTTCTTCCCACTAGCTTGGGGGGGGAGGGGGGTGTGTGCTGTGTTTTTGGCTTGGTATGAGAGGAGCATTGATGGCCCATTGATGCTTTGGCTGTTGCTGGGTGGTGCTTGCACAAGGGACTTTTCGGCCTCCCGTGCTCTGCCAAGTGCAGGGGAAGCTGGGGCGGGGGAGCACAGCCGGGACGGTTGACCCAGCTGGCCAATGGGGTATTCTATACTATGTGACGTCATGCTCAGTGTAAAAACTGGGGGGGGCTCGCCCCTCCCGTTCATGGCATGCGGTCAGCGGTCAGTGAGTAGTTGCATTGTGCATCGCCTGCTTTGTATATTCTGTTATTGTTGTTGTTATCATTGTTACTATTACTGTTCTACTTTGTTTTATTTCCATTATTAAACTGTTTTTATCTCAACCCGTGAGTTTTTCTACTTGTGCCCTCCCGATTCTCTCCCCCATTCTACCTGAGTCGGGGGGTGAGCAAGCGGCTGCGTGGGGCTTAGCTGCTGGCTGGGGTTAAACCATGACAGCTCCCAATATGGAATGAATATAAGCCAACTTAAACACAAAAGAGGAATGAAACAAATCAATTTTTCACAAACGATCATTATTTTTTATATTTGTTTGCCTCACGTTAGTTCAAATGATGAGGTACATGTCACCCTTTCTTTGCCATTTCCTCTTAAATGATCAATGTGGATGCTTTGTACTTGACTCCTTAAGAAGTTCCCTAATTAGAAGTAGAATTTAAGATTTTACACAGAAGATTGCACACGTGATAATAAAATCTCTCTCTGCTGGAAAACACCATTCATTAATGCCTTTACTGGGATAATCATAGAATCGTAGAATCATTAAGG
>NW_009222027.1:0-265 GCF_000690835.1 Fulmarus glacialis
CCTCCACGCTGCTGGCGTTGACAATGACATCCACGCCCTAAGGGGGGGCCAGCAGCCGTCAAGGACCGGGGTCGGTGCCCTGGCAGCATTGTCCCCCTCCGCAGTGTCACCCACCTGGAAGAACTCAGCGATCTTGGCCACGTGGCTGGCGCAGGCACACTTGCGGGCGTCTGGCACGTCCTCACCCACCTGCAGCAGCCGGGGAAGGGCTGAGCCGGGGAAGGGCAGCAGGGTGACCCCCACCCCACTGGCACACACACGGCAG
>NW_009222028.1:0-6740 GCF_000690835.1 Fulmarus glacialis
CCACAAGTGATAAACTCTCCTTTTTTTTCAAAGTCCCAGCAAAAGCTCCCTGTTCAGACAGGCCGGTTGTCTTCCCCGCCCGTTCTTCTTAGGGCACATGGGGACAGCCCACTCCTGCGCCTTTAAGACTTCCTTCTTGAAGAATGTCCAGCCTTCCTGGACCCCTGCCTCTTCTCATGCTTTAGGATAGTAGCCAAGCAGGACCCTGACTGGATGCTGCCGTCCATCACTCACTTGGTCTGAACGTACATTGCCACTGCACCCACCAAGAGGTTTTTCAGAATTCAATCTCCAATGCAGTTAGACAGCCCATCTGCAGGGAATTTCATCCTTCACAGGCAAGATATCCCCCAGGAGGGAGAACAGGGTTGGATGATCCCTGCCATAGCTAGTGCAATGGTCACATTCCCCATGAAATACTTGGTCTCCCCATCCAAAGGGAACTTTGTTGGAGTTCCAGTTTCTGAGCAGCTGTGGTACATGGTGCTGATGGTGAACCTCAGTTCTACTGGAAGAGTGGTATGGGAGTGGGTCCTCCTTTTGTTTTGTTTTTCTTCATTCTTGAAGCAAATCCAACTTTACCAATTATAGGGCTGAACAAGCCCTCTGCAAATATCAAATAATTTCTTGTAAGAGGAAAGAGTAACAGGTCTTTTTGAAGAGGAGACAAAAATGGAATAACTTAGTCTCCCCCTGTTTTTTTGGTGGAATAGCTGTACAGTTGAAATCTACCCAACTTTCGTTTCCTATTTCTATAAGCGGCTTTCATCTCAGTGCTGGTCATAAGTAAGTTATGCCTACAGAGCTGTCACCATCAAGTATTGTGTATCATAGCAATTCACAGCAATTCTGGCAGTGCTGAACTGCATACATACGTGTTTACATCCATGTGCACGTACACACTTAATTCCATTAGAGCTTCCTGGTAACTTTTTTCTTCCTCACTTCTCTAAAGGAGCTATTTCCAGAGATCCCAAGTATGGAAGTGGATCTCTCAGATGACTTTTGACTCTGCAGAGAGGAGTAAGCGTCTCTGAAAGACTAGACTGACACATGTACAAACACCCTTTCCTCCATCCTGATAGGTGAGGAAGGCCAAGGCTGATGTGGTGCGAGAGTTGGTTTTGTGTGGTGATGTAGAGGAAGAGAGATCTGGGCTGATAACCAACACGCTGGGAAATCCTCCTCCTCTGCACAGCACTGGAAAACTACCACTTTCTAATTTCCTGCCGAGTATCTTACTGGCATTCAGGGAAAGTTGTCTGTGTTCAGGCTTAGCAGAGGATGATATCTCAGGAAATTAAAGGACATGAAGAACTAAAGGTATACTGGGGCAAGTTCCTAATTACTCGTCTGATCCCTGCAGGGGAGATGTTTAGACTTGGTTTTGTAGTTTGTTCGTGTTTTGTTTGTTAGCATAGCAGCTCCAGGACAATCAGTTATTTGAAGGACTGGAAGAAAACCTACCCAGTTGTTCTTGTTTGCTTCCTTACGTCTTTTTCCTGCCTTTGTGGATTCCTGGAAATTTGTCATGCATGACTGTGCAATGCTTAGACTGCATCTTGTTGCAGAGTTTATTTCAGTAATCTACAGTCTCCACAGTGCTACATTAATTCCCTTCGAGTTAGCCTAGGTCAAATCAGAGTGGTTACAGTGTGGCTTTGAGCAGCACAAAGCAATTTTACTAGCAGCTGAGGAATTGCACTGACTCCATCTCTGATGAATACCTTTAGTAAATTCAAGTTAAAAGCACCATGGCAGTCATGATAGGAATTTTGGGTAAGAACAGGGCTTGCACTAATTACAAGGACTTAGTCGCAACTTGTTAACTCCGTGTTGAAGACACGCTCTTAGAAGTAGCCATGCTCAGACAGGTTGGGAGTTGGGAGAAAGCACAGTCTTACGCTTAAGGCTCTGAATACTGCATCTCTGGTAATCGGGTTTAATTTCTTCTTGTGCCATGTTCTTTCCCATGTCACTTCTTATATTTCTTTCCCTTTCTGTGCCTCAGTTCTGCAGCTATAAAATCACATTGCTGTCTGTCTTCTGCTCTTTGTCTCCCCTGCATACACTGCAAGTTCTTCAGGATGGGGATTTTCTCATATTAATTGAGTATGCAAAATGTAGTGCAGCATGGCCACACCTGTGCCTGTGGGAGGTCAGGAGAGCGCTAAGTGACATCTTAGAGTTTCTGTACTTTGAGAATATGTCACTGGCTTTGGATTGTGAGGCAGGCAGCCTTGAATGCTCATATAACTCCTACGGCTAATTCCGTTTCGTAGATTTGGGACGTTTCTTTCAATCTTGAAATTTTGCTCGTTTTCTGGTCTGCAGGGCAGGGAGTGCTGAGGCTGAATAAATTGAATTTTTCTTAAATTATATAAGTGCTAAATATGATACATTGTTATAAGTTGCCGTATCCTCTGCATATAAAGAGGAGTGGAAAATGGATAAATGGGAAGAAAATGTGTGACAATATCTAATGTATTCTAAGACCAAGCTTCTAATCTTCTCTATTTCTTTTTGTTTCTTCCAGGTGGAGCGGGAAATAGCCATCCTGAAGTTGATAGAACATCCCCACGTTTTAAAGCTGCATGATGTTTACGAAAATAAAAAATATTTGTAGGTATTACTGGCTTTTGCCAGAGAAAGGGGAAGGGAAGGAGGAAGGAAGGGAGGGAGATGAGGGTTTTGGAACTTGGTAACATTTCTGAAAGAATGGAGCAATGTGTGTTTTCACCCTTAGCTAGTGTCTGTGTGATATCTGGTACTTGGATGAAGAAGGAACTCGCCTTATTTCCTTGGCTTTTCTCATTTTCTTCTCTATACTTTACTTGTATGCTGTTTCTTTTCCTACTTAAAATGGAGGAGAGAGGACAAACCAACGTTTTCTATCAAACAGCAAGAGGGGAGGAAGGTTTGTACCTGTAAGATCTGGAACTGTTTTGAATCAAAACTGTAACAGACTGTTACAGTGGATAATTTGGATAACCTCCCTTGCCTAAGTTTTCATTGAAACCCTCGACTTTCACTAAAAATATTTTAAATTTGCCCCGTCAATAGCAATTTTTGGTTTTAAGGGCTGCTGAAATCTCCTGATGGTTCTGCAGTAACAGTTAAGTAGCAAAACCTTTTTTTCCCCCCGCCCCCCCCCCGATCATTGCCAGTGCCAGGCAGGGATGTTGTCCACAGACAGAGTCATTTTAGCTTGACAGGGCACTAGATATGTTGAATCTGTTGTCAAACAAACAGGCCACATTAATCTTGGCACAATAGGAAAAAAAATCAATGTTCTCCAAATGGAAAAGGGCAACCCAATAGGGAACTCAGTGTTATTTTCAGCTTTTTAACACGTTATTGCAAGTAGAAGAGAGTGGTTAAAAAAAAATTAAACTATTTTTGAAAACCGCCATCCATTGGTGACCTCTCCTTAATGTCGCAACACCAGAAGGGAATGACTGTTTACCCAAAGAGAGTATGTTGAATGGAGATGACAATCCCTCATGGACTATTCAGCCAGTCTTGTTACTGGAGCAATGAATTCCTATTCTGAGAAGTGAGGCCTCTGTGCCTAAGGGTTAGCGTAGTCGAGCAGGCAGTAATTTCTTTTGGATTCCCCGTCCTCCTTTGGGGCAGACCCTGCCATCCGTGGTGAAATGCAGTTGCCAGAGTGAGCCCGAGCAGGCACTGGGTGGAGGCTGGCTCAGGTGTTCTCTGAGCCGCGTGCCGAGTGCTCTATCCTCAGTGGCGTAAATGGTCATGACTCCATTAAGCCCAGTTTGCCTCAGCTGAGGGCCAGATCTAATGCAGCATGCTCTGCGTGCAGGAGAAGGGTAGCAAAGGGAAATGAGGCTTTACAGCCAATAAGTTCTCCTTTAATCCTGAAAAGAGATGCACCGTTTGTAAGAATACCTTCCTCTGTATTCTGGTTTAAAGAGGGATAGGATAAGGCCCCAGGCTTTCTTTTGGTTAAGAGAGAGGGAATATTCTTCTTTGTGATCCTTGTTTATTTGCATGTTGTGTAATCTCAGGTATACACACACATAAACACAGGCATACTTGTATAAACACAGCGTACAGCTTGTGTGTTCCAGGTAGGTGTAGCATACTTGGGCGGTGGAGACAATGTATGAATACATGAAGAAGAAAGGCCATGATCACTTGGAGTAAGGGGATGGGTTATAGGGGTGCTGAAGCTTTCTTCTTGCTCTGAATGCCTGTGAAGCCAGCAGCTGAGCTGAGCTCTCCTTCTTTGCCCCAAAAGACTTGGGGGCTCTTTTGCTCCATGTGAAAAATATCTAGTGCTCAGAGCAGTGGGGATGGTATTACACCAAGGTTTCAAAAAAATGACTGATTCCTTGGCAGGAAAATATCTTCCTGTTCTTCTTGCTCTGAATGCCTGTGAAGCCAGCAGCTGAGCTGAGCTCTCCTTCTTTGCCCCAAAAGACTTGGGGGCTCTTTTGCTCCATGTGAAAAATATCTAGTGCTCAGAGCAGTGGGGATGGTATTACACCAAGGTTTCAAAAAAATGACTGATTCCTTGGCAGGAAAATATCTTCCTGAAAAAAACTGAAAATCACCCTGAAAAGGGAAGCATCCCATATCTTTAAGCTATATCTGGGTATCGTAGCTTCTAAAAAATGTTGGGCTCCAAAGCGTGCTTTGCCAGTGACCATTTAGCCTTTAACAATCACTAAGTCGTCTTTGTGCTGTAGCTCCCCTGCCTGTAGGATTGAGTTGTCCACATCTCCCCCCAAAGGCACTGAATCCCTCTGCTGAAAGACACTGTCTCTGTGAAAGAGCCAATGACTGTTAATTACGTTTCATTTTTCATTAGTCACTATTTTAAAGAAAGGGCACAATGTAGAGCTTCTGCCAAGCCTCCGTGCTCAAAATTAGAAACAGCCATGGCCTTGGATAAATCTAAGAGGTGGAAGAGAGTGCCTGTGGAGGGGCGAAGTGTTACAAGTGTGTGGGGGCTGAGAAGTGTGTATGCATGTACTTTCCCAAATAATAAGACACAGTGACCGCTAGTTCTCACCAGCATCAAAAAGGGGATTGCTCTCTGGTTGTGGCAGCACCTTTCCATCATGCATGCCATCTCAGCAGTAACGGTAGTGGCATGGTTTCAGAGGAGCTTGTGAATTATGGGTGATATTTCAGCTGCCAGAGACTAATCACGATGCAGCACTGGGGAGTATTTCCTCGATAAATGTTAATTTCACAAATCATGTTTGACTTTTGGTTTATGATTTAATTTGTGACAAGGGGCTTTGGTTGAGTAGATTCCTAATGCGACCATGAATCAAATCCTTTTTCCACACTTTATTTAACACTGAAAATGAGTTTTAAAAAATAATAATAAAAATCTGTTATCATATGTGTGTTAGCCTAGCAGTCATTTTCTGTTTGTTTTGGTGTTTTTTCTACCAAGGTGGTTGAAGAAATGGAGACTATGAGCTCTAAGACTTCCAGCTCTTTATCCAGCATTTTGAGTTGTCTTATGTAGTAAGACTGTGGGCTACAGTTCTGGGTGCATAGGGGAAAACACAGCTGCACTGTGGTTCTCTGTATGTGTGCTGATATATCACCTCAGATATACATTATGTTGGCTAAACTAGCAATATTACTGACAGTTGAATTATTTTATATTTGTTGTATGATCACACTGACGGCTTTCAAGCAAGATTGGGAGTCCACAGTAATAGGTAATTTAGAAATAGCTATAAACAATCTATGCCTCCCTCTCTCCCATCATATAATGTTAATAGACAAAACAGCCAGGAAGGGGGGGATCATCCTCCCATTTTAAAGATCAAGAATGAGTTAAAGTAGCCTGGTATGGGGTAAACCCAGAGTGTTTAAGAACTTATATTGCTGGTTCATAATAGGGAGTAATCAGTGAGCTACCAAAATTTGCGTGTGCACCAGTCGTTTTGACTAAGCAAGTTCAGACAGTCAGGAATTTTAGGGAAATGTAAATAAACTAAGGGAATGAGCAAGGCGATAACAAAGCTGATAACAAAGTTTTGGGGTGTTCTGTAATGCATATTGGAGGGGAAATACTCCTTTGGTCATATGGTTTCTGCATTGCAAATGAACTGTGTGAACCTGGGTGATGGTCTGCTTTTCTCTGTGCTATGTATAGAAAAGGTCTTTCCTGAATTGGCCCTCGATGGAATTTGTGTAGCAACTGGAGGGGAAGAGGGAGTTCATACACTGTTAGCCGCACTACCACTGTGAATGAGCAGGAGGTTCTCATTAGCAGACTTGTTGAGGATTAAATAAGAGGAAACATGCGAAGCCCAGTCCTTCATGAGTGAAGTGGTTGGCTCGGAAGTGGTTTTCTAGGAAGCAATCTTACGCTTTATTCTTAAATCTCTGATATGTACATTTACTGCATTTTATGCAGTAAATTCAGCTTTACTTTTGATCTTGGAAAAGCAATTGTCCCACTGTTGGAGGAGCTGTTAGCGTGGCAACCTAAGTGCCATCATACAGTCCACAGGAGATGGACCTTCCCTTTCCAAAGAGGATACAGTTTTGCTCCAGACAGAACTCCCAACAGGGGTGGCATTATCCGTTTGATCTCATTTGATTAGCTATTTAGTTTAAATTATCAGGGGTTTGGCGGGGAGTGGAAATGAGATAAAATAAAGACATCCTAGGACCACTCCATGCCCTTTTCTTTCAGATGTTTGTACTACTATTTCTTGATTCCCTTTTGTCCTGGTTTCGGC
>NW_009222029.1:0-5754 GCF_000690835.1 Fulmarus glacialis
GCAGGGCAGCGTGGGTGCCATGGGTGACCTGGGCAGGGGAGCGTGTGTTGTGGGCACCCAGGAGGGGAGCACGCACCATGGGTGCCCGCGAGAGAGGAGCGTGCGCTGCAGGTACCCAGGAGGGGAGCATGCATGCTACCGGTCCTGTGTGGTTCTGCTCCTTTGGGGAAGGCTTAGACCTTTCCCTCTCAGGTGATGCACCAGGCCAGGCTGGTCAGAGCTATGACAGGAACCAAAAATCAGAGACAGTTAGGGATGCGCTGGTCTTTCGCAGGGAGTATGCTCTGGCCCTGGACCCAGCGAAGGACCGCTCTCACGGCAGTCTTAGCTCTTGCCGGCGGGGTGAAAGCTGGCAGAGCTGACCCAGAGCTCTGCGTTTGGCCCGTGCACACATCACCCGTATCGTGGTTCTGCCAAGGGTCTCGCTCGTCGGTGACACCGCTTTCAAGATCAGCAGCCTCTGAGCAAGCCTGAATTAAATATATCTCAAACTAGGAGATCCCTCAGCAGCCATCAAAAGTGTCTGAGCTGATGCTGTATAGCTCAGGTCCATACATCTGTGTACACTGTAAAGGGCAAAATATGACTTGGCTTTTATTACTTTAATTAAAACATGAGTGAAGAGTATGAGATTCATATTAAATTGTATTTTCCTGGCTGCTGTATGAAGGAGCTAACTGATCTGATTACCATGAAGATTACAAACTATCAAAGTGAAAAAGAGCTTTTTGCAAGTATTTCGTATTAAACCTTCAAACATAACACTTTAAGAATAATTATAGTTGTATTACTGGAAAATGATTCATGAATTCTGAATAAATATAAGACCCTTAAAGGGAAATGTTCCAAGACCACAGTTTTCGTTCCAATCTGATGAAATTTAGTATCATTTTGCAGCTGTAGAATAAAATGAAAAAAAATATGTACATAGACTGTATTGAGTATATGTCAGACTAAACTAATGAGATTTTTTTCATCAACTCTAGGCACGCACACAGACAAATGGAATAGCCATTCTCATTTTCTGTAATAGAAAGCACCGAAAGAGAAGGCAGAAAGGATCTTTCTGCTCACAAGTCTTTATTCTACCCTTGATTGTTAAATAATATATTTTAAGTTCTCATATCTTGCCTGCAGAATGTTTGAACTGACATTAATGGGTATATAAGAGAAAAGAGCGAGCTTAAAAAAAAAAGTGAGGAAGGGCTAGGATTGGGAATTTTATTAGTATTCCCAGTGGGCTGTAATAAAGATACTTTTCACACAATACAGTGAATGTTTACAGCAGACAATTTAGTTTCCTTCCAACAATTATGAGAGAAATTGAATCTCAGGAAATGTTAGTTTTCTCTAAAATTAGACATAACAATAAAGATACCCCTGAAAGTTTATTAAGGAGGGAAGAAAAAAAAAAAAAAGAAGTCATCAGTCTCTGGAAGACAATTTAGCAAATTTATTTTAAGAATTCCAGATGACTTCTGGACAAAACCAGACACCTATGTGGCGCTGAGGGCTCATGCTCCTCACGCCGGGGGCTGCTTTTCTCTCGAGGAGCTTTTTTTCCCAGGCTTCAGCAATTCCTAGTGCATTTTGGAAGCAAACACCCAAAAGGTGCTTGTTTCCAGCACGGACCCGGCTGGAGGAGGATGCCCATCACTTCTGCAAGCAGATGGGGCTCAAGGTAGTAGCAGGTCACGCTCCTCTGTGTGCAGGTCAGGATGCTGCAAGCCTGGGAGCCCACACCGGTATCAAAGGGAAGATGTGTGGTCCTCACCTGCCCACCCCTCATCGTGCACCGAACACATGAAAGGGAAACATCATTATTTACATCAAAAATAGCAAAGCAAATTTGCCCTATTTCATAAAATCGGCAGGATGTTTCCTCACCCGAGTGTTAGAAAGTTGAAAGCTGTGTATTTTTGCATGAATATTTGCATGCCTTCTTGCAGGTGCAGTTAACGTTGATGCTTGTGCAAATGTGATGTTTCCTCCACCCCCCTGCACAAGTGCAGAGCTCTGCGTGCAGGCGTGTCTGGTTTTGCACGCACAAAGGACTAGTTAGCAAAACACTGTGAGCTCAGTTTTTCCCGAGAAAATTGATCATGAAATGTCAAGAGAGGAGCTGCAAGGAAAGGATGGAAATTATTGGGCACTTGAATGCAACTTCAGGAATGAATTTATGATGCTCACACAGAGATGCTGGGGATCAAAAAGGGAAAGCCACTCTAAAATGCAGAAAACTCTGAAGCTCTTTGAACAACTCATGCTAGGGTGTTTAATTTTTGAAACACTGCGATTTCAACATGCAGTGTAGTTCTTTTACTTGCCCTGGTTTCCAGATTTCTGCATCGAGGAGGTGCTGCAACATGCATGGTAGAGACACCTACTCTCTTCTACTTGCGTGTTTTTTCTTTTGTCCGTGCAATCCTTGATTGCCAACTTCTGCCTCACTTGGTTCCAGTCTGGAAAGAGATCTGTTATTTGATATCAAGATTAGGGATGGGAGGAGAAATGGTGAAAGCCAATGCAGCTTAGCTTGCAGCCAAACTTCTCTAGTAATCTTCTGCAGAAGGATCTGTCCCATTTTGATCATATGGGATGATGCTTTTTGGTAACACCAAGTAGGACTCTGAGGTACCCGGTTTGGTACCAGTATTAGCAATAGAAGCTCTTGGCTTCTCGGCTCTGAGTCGTCACAGGTTTGTGGAAGTATCTAGGCTTTGTGTGGGCTTGGGTTTGAAAGATGGCAGCTGAAGCCCTTGAGTACACTGGGCAAATGTGAATTTTTACCATTGGGTCAATGTTTTAGCTTTGTCACCTGCAGCCCTGTTGTGCCCAGAGCCTCCCCCGCCTCTCCATTAGCAGCTCTCTGATTTTGGCTCTTCCACCTCTGCCCCTTTCCCTTGGAACCATGCCACGTTCTACCTGGCATGTGGTAAACTAGTAAAAATAATAGAAGAAGCTCTTCAGCTGCTTAATGAATGAAGTGTTTCAGTTGTTTTGGCCTCCAGATAGCTGGGGCTGGTTTTCTTTAGATGCAGCTGCTAATGGGGTGCCTCCCACCTCATGCCTTGTGTGTTGGGTTGGGTCCCTCATGGTCATGCAACGAAGGTCGTGCTGGTGTTGATGTGAGACCTCTTGCGCCTTCATCTCCTCTGCAAATCTCTTCCCTGTGTCAACAAATGCCGTCCATTGCCTCTAGAGCTGCCAGTGACTGCAACGGTCCTTTCTCACCACCAGCATTGGAGGTGACCACTGCTCCTGGCTGTGACCAGAGCTTGGTGTCCCGGCTGTCCTTTTAGATGGAGAGTTGTCATTACGTTAGGGAAACATTGCTATTTTGATTGTTAGTTTCATGGCTTTCCTTTTTGCCTTCCCCCTGAATGGATGGTACCTACTGTAGTTATTCATTTTGTCCGGGTTGCTTAATGCTTTAGAAGGTATTTGATGAGTATCTGTGATTTAGGACATAGACGAGCCCCTCACAGCAATGTGTGCGTTTCTGCCTTTTTTTAGATACCATACATAAGCCTGTTTTTATTAAAGAAAAAAAAATTGTTAAAATTGTTAAAGATAAAATCTGTTTGTTTCCCAAAATTCACGTATTGGAGGCTTAAGGCTGAGATTTTCACACCTACACTGGGGATTTGGATACTTGGCCATGCACCCTGTTACAGTTCTCGCAATTTTGTCATGAGTCTCTTGGTGCTTCGTGCTTTCCCTAACAGCCCGGCACCTTTGTGCTCCTGTGACATGACAGCTTCTGCTTGGATAAGTGAGTAAATGAATAAAATTCTTGCACTCGTGGCTGTGGAGAAAGGCTTGTAATTGTGGCACTCAGAAGTTCAGTAAATGCAAAGGAGCTAGAGGGAGATCCCAGGTGATCACCTTGACATCTCACGGACTGGGAGGACTGGCACGTTGATGAGTTTTGCATTCTTAGGGTCTGCAAGGAGTGAGGCATCCCGATCCCATAGTTAATCTTTAATATCTCCTTTGACCAAGCAAAAGCAGGTCATGCCTAGCTGCAGACAGACGTTGCCTGCCCTGGCTTGGGAGGCAGCGCCCGCCCAAACCCAACCCTTGAGACTGAAATCAGGTCGATGCTCTTGCCGTCTCACCTCAGGGTTTCCTTTGGCAAAGCTGACTCAGAGGGATCTGGCTTTGGCACTTCTCCCGCGTGCTGGAGCCAGATTCTGGGGCTGAGGGTCTTGGGATAACATGGGAGGCTGATTTATTGCGCTGGTGATTTCAGTTAATTTCCTTTTCCCATTTCGGCAACTTCCTGGCAGTCTGAAATGTTTTGCAGTGGATGGACGGGTAAAGGATTTCAAGCTCCTCTTGGGGATGAAGAGGAGAGAGAGGAGGGAAGAAGGTGGCATTTTACAAAGCATTGATAAGTTCTTAATTTTAATAAAATAAAAAAAGAAAAAGGTAAGCAGCACCTTAGCTGCTAAGGCGACAGGCGCTTAAGAAGCACTGAATAAATACATAAAACATATTTGCTGAAGGCATTTGTCGTTGGAAGTTTAAACATTAAACATGCCTGCTTCGTCTGATAACATAATAAAGCAGAGATGTTCAAAGAGCCATTAGTGGTGCTCTGACTATGGCTTTACATCTTCACTATATGTACCAAAGAAGCCGCATTATATCAGCGATGCCTCAGTGAGTTTTGCCCCCAGAAGGGAAAGTAAGTGAATTCTGGGCGGGATTTCAATGTGTCTTGGACTTTTTTGTAGTGCATTTCCCCTTTCATATTGATCGCCGTGCATGTTTTGGTATTGTTCCCTTGTAAAGTGCTGGGGCAGGTCCACGGGAGGCAGCAGCCCCGCCATTGTCCTGGTATCCCCAGCCTTAATAAAAGCTGGCTCAGGGCCTGATGAGACAAATAAACAGGTTTTGTATTTAGTTTTTTAAATTATAGGATAAGGAGGAACACAGATACTCAATCCATTAAGAAATAACTAGGTGGGTGATTCACTACCATTTGTGTAAATGGCACTAACTCTGGTCTGCCTGCACAATTTATTAATACTTCACGGGAGGAAAAAAAAATTATTTTAATCTCATAATGGATGATGAGCTGTGAAATTGCTTCTGCAGCAGCTGGGCACCCTGGGGGAGGTGCTAGATCGCACCACATTATGCAAGCTCTCCCCACATATCTGCCTTCCTCGTGCTAATCAGACGCGTCAAATCTGGGCGACGGGGAGGGGGTTGCCACTGCTGCTGTTGGATTTTATTACCTTTTTTTTTTTTTTTTTTTTGAATATATGTAGTTTTCTTGTCAATTTGCTTTGGGGTCCCAAGTCTTACTTTGGAAGCGTGTGGGCTCAAATCTGAGCAGATTTGTGGTGAGCGATGCTTTGGGCTTCAAAGGTCCTGGCCTGCTCCCTGCCACCGCTGGCCACGCTGGGCCAGCACTAAATAACTAGAAATTTAGCGAATGTGCTGGGGCTGACCTGGTTTGTGATTTCATCTGGCTGATACCCTCGCTGTGTGGGCAAGAGGACCAAGAGCTGTTCCTGTTGAACAGCAGCTTTGCTGAAGCCCAGGTAGACCACATCCACAGCCTTTCCCTCATCCACGAGGCGGGTCACCTGGTCATAGAAGGAGACCAGGTTGGTCAAGCAGGACCTGCCTTCCATGAACCCGTGCTGGCTGGGCCTGATCCCCTGGTTGTCCCGGACATGGCTTGTGAGCGCCCTCAAAACGAACCGCTCCATAATCTTCCCCGGCACCGAGGTCAGG
>NW_009222029.1:5856-11246 GCF_000690835.1 Fulmarus glacialis
TGGAGAGTGGCTTGGCAAGCTCCTCCGCCAGCTCCCTCAGTACCCTCGGGTGGATCCCATCCGGCCCCATAGACTGGTGAGCGTCCAGGTGGCATAGCAGGTCGTTAACTGCTTCCTCTTGGATAATGGGGGGTTCATCCTGCTCTGCCTTCATAGGATCATGAGCAGCACCGACACTCCGACCGCTGCCAAGATTCGTTTGTGGACTAAAAGGACAGCCTGGGGTCAAGTACTTCGTTTGCATATGGGAAGACATAGTAGTGATGAGAGAAAACCAGGTGTAGTGTAGGACCACGTAGGAAAATAATGGCAGATTGCTTTGCAAACACTGGGCTCTGCAGTGTTTGCTCCTGCCGTTGTGCAGTTGTGTCCTCTCGGTGGCCCAGGCATTCGCAGCGCCTCGCAAACGCCGGGGCTGGTGCCTGCAGACGTGCCCTGGGGTGGGAGGAGCGCGCAGGGCTTCATTTGAGAATTTGGCTTTGCTGATGGGAGGGGAAAAAAAA
The DNA here is from genome assembly GCF_000690835.1 of Fulmarus glacialis. Taxonomy (NCBI): domain Eukaryota; kingdom Metazoa; phylum Chordata; class Aves; order Procellariiformes; family Procellariidae; genus Fulmarus; species Fulmarus glacialis. The sequence goes on from NW_009222029.1 coordinate 6,360, forward strand.
TAATCAGGGCACATCCGGGAGGAAGAAGGCTTGATTCGAGGTGGGTTGCGCTGCCGTTACGGCTTTGCTGGAGGATCTTGCTGCAGTCGCCTAGGTAAAGCAGTATTTGCCGCACGACCTGCGGCGCAGGGCGGCTCTGCTGGCCGTGCACAGAGGGCTAGGACGTATCCTTTGAGATAAAACTCTGAAAAACTTGCTACAAAGCATCCATGCAAAGTGCGCCGCAAAGGCTTTTTTAATGTCTTAACCCCACACCTTCAGTTTTGAGCATAAGGGAAATACTCTCTAAGACGAAAACTGAAAGGGGACAGAATATAGTTTCTCTCCTGCTCTGGGTCCTTCTTGCTCGACTGAAGCCAGGTTGAATTCATTTCTTAGAGTGCTTTTTGCTAATTCTTCTTTGCATGCACTCCATTACTGTTTTCAGGCCGCCTTATCTCTTGACCTGCTTACGGTGCATTATACATCATTATATAATGCACCCTTGGCGCAACACAAAATGCCAAATCCATACAGTCCAACAATGAATTTCTGTGAAGTGCACTGATCTTATTATGCAAGTTCAGTATGCCATGAGACAAAAAAGGCAATTATGTAAAATACGTACTCCTCAAATAATTCCCAGAAATGCATGATATTCTCGAGTAGAATATTATCATATTCCTTGTATTCGCTTCCAGGCGAGATACTAGGAAAGAAATGAAAAGGGGTTATATCAGTCTGGTCCAGCCGGTCTAATTTTAGATCCCCATCGGCTCCTCTCTCGCTGCGTGTACAGTCCCTTCAATATATTTTAAAAACAGGCAAAAATCATTATAAACAATTTTAAGGAGGCTGATTGTGAGACAGATGAGAGAGGGTGCACTTTGCCGATGTGGAGCGGGGCTTGCACATCTCCTAGCTTTCCCTGGAGCACTGCCATGTTCGCTTTGACAAAGATAGGGAAGAATAGCCACAAAAACACGTAGGGAAATGAAACAGTTCTCTCGTCAGTGGGGGTAGGTAACTAAAACATAGGTGAAGCTATATATTACTACGGGTGATCCAGGAGCAACTACCCATCAAACATGCGTTACAGTCCTGGCCCTGCTTGTGAAGATACAACAAAGAGATTTCGGGAGCTCTGGTTATTGCCGACATTTGCGTAAGCCAATATTGAATGCTTCTGAAAACAGTCAGCAGACTTGGAGCCTTAATATCCCATCTGCTTATTTGGAAGTTGAAGGTCTTTGTTACAGGGACGTGGTGTTGCCACACGGAGTTCAGCCTCCAGAGCTGGAGATGGGGGGTCCAGATGTAGCACCTCCACGTGTGCTGTAACGTGAATACCCCAGCATGGATCAGGACAGCATGGGGCGGAGGAAGGTGATGCCTGGACACGCTCTGTCTCGTGAAAATGGCATTTCAGAGAAGTAACAACAGCAAATCTGCAAAGCAGATTTTGTAAGGAGCCTGGGGAACTCCCTGCCGCTAGATGTTGATGTCAAGAACGTAATAGAGATGCACGGAGGTGGAAGGACGGTAAAACCAGGTGAGGTGGGTGAAAGGGAGGGATGAGTTGTTCTGTTCTCTGAGGAGCTTCCATAATTGCTCACTAGGGATTTTTAGATCTCTAGGTGGCATTGGCTAATTTTTAGGTCAGCATGTTTGACCAGACAAACTGCTGGTCTGATTGTTTACGTGGGTCTTGAGTTCTTAGGAGGCTAATATGTGGTCGTGGGCTTCCATTCCTCCCTGCAAGTGGTTTTGAGAGCTTTTCTCCCCAGGATGTACTTGGTGGCATGAGAAGGTGGATCTGGAGGGACAGTTGTCCCAGCAGGTTCAGGTGGAGCTCTCTTTTGGGATACGCTGTGGCTCTGACAGAGTCCTTCCCTGCACTCTCTTACAAGGCAATTGCTGCCTTGCAATGAAAGGAGGAAAGGCTGAGATATCTGAGGTACACGAAATTTTTCTTCCTCTTTATTCCTGGGGGTATCTACCTCCAAAACTCATTTTTGTCTGTGTCACTGGGGAATTAGAGGTCTGTCTCTCTCTCTCTTCCCCAGAAGGATAAACGCAACATTGCTAATCCTTTATATACCATTGCATGCTGCACTGCTGCTTCTATGCATGTATATCTGCCTTTATGGTAACTGTAACCTTTTCCTGAACCGGAGATTTTCCTGAACAAGAGCCCTTTGGGATCCGTGTGGGCTTTCCTGGATACATTTTTAATAAACACAATAATTTGACTGCAAGCCCATTACCTATCCCCTGTTTGTTCTATGGGATAGTCATTTCCATGCCTGCAAAAACCACTAACTCATAGGGCAATCAAAGGAAGAATGACAACCGGGACAAAATTGGTATGTGTTGTGATAAACCAGTCCATCTCCAGCATCATGCACCGTAGCTTTATATATTGCCTGTAAATAATGGCCTCAAAAAAAGATATTAAATCTTTAGAAAAAATCAAGCCTAATTGTAACTATATTTTTGTTTTCCATTTTGGTTTATGTACAATATATGACTTTTGCAGAGACATTTTTATTCCAGGAAAATGACAGGCCAACAAGAAGCCATAATTGCACTGATTTTTAGAAGTGCCTGCATTACTACAGATCTGATGTACTGCAAGACATGAATCAGAAAAATTCTATTAAAAAATCTCTTGAATGGCTGACACAGGAGTATTATCCACGATGATTAATTTGACTTGGTCATTATGAACACAGACAAGTCTGACAAAATTGCATTTCATTCCCCACTGAATTCATAAAATCACTATACACATAATAAGAAGTTATAGTTCTCTGCTATCCACTATTCTTGACAGGATTCCAGTTCTGGATAAGATACTGATTAAAAAAAAAAAAAGTGGGGGGAGAGAGGGAGTTGGGAGCCTTTTTAAAAGCCTACAATACTGTTGATTTCTTTTGCTATGAATTGTTCATAGAACTCCATTATTTTTACCTTTTTTTGGTGAAGTGGTGATGCCGGTCAACCGCAGCTCGGACAATATAAAAACTGACTGTAATCTCTTATTTACATTGAAAGGGATGCGGCAGAGATGCCTGCATGTGCTTCATATCGTGAATCCCAAGAAGCCCTCTTGGGCTGTGCCTGAGGGCACGGGGCAGGGACTGTCACCGCTGCTGCCTCTGCTCAGCCACAGCCACAACCGAATCCTTACCCAGATTGAGTCTCGGGGATTGTCCCTCATACAAATGATTATTAATAACTGGTAGCTTGTTTTTCATTTCCAACCCACATAAATGAGGTACCAATGGACAGATTGGGGCCAGCGAGTCCCCAGAATGTTGTTTCTGGTTTCGGTGGCATGTAAACCAAAAAAACACTTCACTGGTGAGCAGCAGAATTGGGTGCCTGCTCCCAAAACTTTATCTTTCTGAGTAAACTGAGATTTTCTGTTGCCCCTGAATATTCCTGGCTGGTTCCCTTCACAGTCCCCCTCCTGCTGAGCACCACGGCACCTCACCTCAGCCGTCCCTTCGCTGCTCTAGCGACTGGCCCAGGAGTTCAAGGATTATTAGGGCAAGGACGGATGTTTAGGAACCTGGTATCTCCCTTCTGGGCACATGTAGTTTTATGAAACTTGTAGAAAAGAGACTTTTTTTGCGCTGTCAAATTTGCTTGAAACCATCCGGCAGGCTCAGCTTTTGGAAGACCGATGGCTGTGTTACTGCACGGGATTTGTGTCTATAGGAGATGGGAGAAGGTCCACTCGTGTAAAATTAGAAGGTAAACATCCAGCTCCATCCAAAGGCGGAGCCGTGCAGTAGCGCTGCGGCTGCGCTGGAGGCTGGCTTTCTGCTGCGGGCTGTAGCAGAGTCTGCACCAGAGCAACGCCTGCACGGTAGGAGGAGATGGTGAGACCGGGGAGCGTGGAGGTGTGTGCTTGCTCTGTGGGTGAACCGATCTTTGTTCAGGATTTAAAAACCCGCTAATACAGGTGTGGAAGAGGAGCACAGAGGTAGGCAGAGCCCAGCTTTCCCGCAGGTTGCCTGCTGCTTTGCTGGGCTCCCAACCTCGCCGGTGGGCTACTGAAGATTGTGCAGACGCTTCCAATGCACATTTATGTTCACGCAAGAACTCTTTTTTCCCTTTTCAACTGCATTCCCATAGTCAAAAACCTGAGCATGTGAAAATTAATGTAAAAGGGGCTGGGAACACTTCAAAGACAATTTGTAGATTTTACATGACTGACTTAATAAATACTTCTGTACAGTATTTATCCAACTCTACCCAAGTAATTCATTGGCCCTGCTATTCACACGCTGGAACTCCGTGGGCGAAGATGGGGCAAATCAGTTCCCATTCCTAAGACCCAGAGGTGCTGATGCGGAAAATCAGCGCTACTTCACTTCTTGGCACGGGGCTTTGGGAATCCCAGGTGCGAGCGCAGCCCTCTGGCATCCCCCCCCGGAGAAGTGGTGCCGAAGGGGTCCGCATCCCTGCCTGCACCCCCCGGGTCACCCTGCAGCGAGCACCGGGCCCTTGCCCTTGCTGGCCTCAGAGCATTTCTCTGTAGTTCGCAACGTCCAGGTGGCTTCCACCTTCTCCAGCCACCTGAACTATCGTTTCTGTCCCCATGGGTTCAGTGCTTTGCACCGAGCAGAAAACCTCTGTGGTTCACGTGCTGGAGAAACGTATCAAAATCCTCTTCTTGCAAATATGATCATGCCTGTGCTGAGTAATGTGTGTGGTGGGAGAGGGAGGCTTTCAAGGAAAGGCAGGGCAGCTTGCCTTCATTAAGCTTTGGTTTTCACTTATTTGTTGTGTTTGGACTCTTTTCCTCTTTATATGGCCCAAGATTTTCTCTCAACCTGCTGTGCCCTGCAGCTTCTGTGAACACTGGCACACAGTGAATTCTTCTGTATGTAGATA
>NW_009222029.1:11283-39834 GCF_000690835.1 Fulmarus glacialis
TGGCTTCTGACCCCATCTGATGCATCCTCCAGCTTTGCTGCAATCGAGATACCCCCCAAACCACCTGACTGTTCCTCTGCAGCCCCTTTCCCAAGCTGCTGGTAGAGCTCAGGGTGCTGGTAGGAGAGGAGCGCTCTCCCGGGGGACACAGCCCAGGTCCTGCTGCCGTCCCCGTGTCCAGCTGGGCTCGGGTGGGAGGGTAGGGGTTGCCATTGCTGCTGGTGGGACGGCGTGGGCAGCCCGTAACCTCCATGTCCTCCCTGCTCTTCGTGCACACCAGGAGCTCAAAGTGTAGCCCTTGGTCATACCCCTCAGCCTCACAAATAGCAATGTTTTCCTCACTTTGCAGACCTGCCAAGCTGGTTTTGGTCTGCGTAGACCCATCTAATCTCTGAAGTGTCTAGAGGGTCATGTTCCTACGGCAGTAAGCTCTTGTGTTAGCTGCAGGAAAAACCTAGTTAGTAGATGAGGGATGGTACAGAGTCCATGGTGTTTTGTGTCATTTGGATGATTAGGGTGGGATGGATCACGCCAGCCTACATATTTCCTTGTACCCTACCAAGAATAAATGTTCTCTCTTAGGCTCATGTTTACTGTTGAATGTTATTTGACAGGGCAAATATTTACCTGCAATAATACTGCAAATCTCTATCCTTCTCACTGTGAATAATATTTCTCTGAATCAATGCTTGGCTGCAACTCCTGGATCCTCGTGGATAATCACACAGAACATGACTCAGAAGAAAATTGGGGTCACTGGACATTTGCCATGCTGCTGAGGAGAACAGTTTCCCAGGTCTTTGGTCAAGTCACGTCCGCTATGATTGATACCAACGCGCAGTGAAGAGGTGGTGCTGGCCAGCTGTAGAGCGTTTTGTAAAGAAGGACAGCACTTTCCTCCCCTCCCAAGAGGGGAAAGGCAGGAGAAAGCTAACGGCTTAATTTGTAGACGTGCTCAACACTTGTAGCTCCCTCCCAACTCACCGGCACGGCGAGTTCTCGGTGTCCTTTAGAACACAGCTGTGGTTATGGCTTTGGCTGAATCCCAGCTGGTCCCTCAAGAGCTGCACTGCGTTAAGGCATCTGGACGTCCCTTAGTCTCAGATCAGCTGGGTGTGTGGAGTCGCCTGGCCGCTGCGCAGGGGTGGGTGGATGGATCCACACCAGCCCCTCTTCACTGTGCTTGCTGGGGACGCTCCCCTGGGCTCAGGTCCACGGTTAGGCAGGATGGTTTTGTTACTGGGTGGCTGGTGGGAGCCGCCAAGGCTTGGCTTTATTTGCAGTTCAAGAGGAGGTACGGTGTGGGAGCAAAAGATAAAGCAACAGCAAGGTTGAGTGCAGTTTTGAGTTCAGTGGTAGAGGACGCGGAGTGCAGAGGTGAGGGACACCCAGGGCATGTTGCTAACCCACAGATGGGCTCCGTGTTTGCAGCAGAGACAAGCTGCTTGCCATCGACAGACCAGTCCCCAAAGCCACCTTCTGCCTGAGAGCCTTCTGCGCTGGGCTCTGCATGCTGCAGGGCAGAGAAATGTCTGGGCTCAGTACACAGGAACTAGAAGACATGGAAATCTGGCCCAATGCTTTGACTAGATCAAAGTGAGAGCTGGGAACGGGCATCTCCGTTCCCATCCCCACATGTGATCGGGTGCAAACACATCCAGGGGGGTTATAAAGAAGCTGAGTGAGGTGGCCTGGCCTTCTCAAAGCAGGCAAGAAGGCTTCGTGGCTGAAGCTCTCGGGACCTGCCCTGCTGCCTGCTCCCAGGGCAGCCCCCCGCGCTGCCGCACATCCAGCCCGGGGGGTGCAAGGCAGCTCTGGCTCCAGCACCCCTTGCCTGACCTTCCCCCAGCGCTGCCTGGTGCAGCCGGCTGATAAGAGCAGAAGAAAGGTGGGATTGTTTCTCTCCCGCCCCGGAGCAGCAGCAGAAGCGTGTTCCTTTGTTGGTGGCGTTTGCGCTGCGTTACAGCAATGGTAGATACTTGCCGTGAAAATGCTCCGTGCTATTTCCAGCTTGCTCGTCGCTGGATGCTGACACTCTGGAGCTCCCCACTTCTCTCCTTGACCCACAGTAATTTTCAGATGCAGCTGAAGGGCATGTAGAGAAGAGGTCCACAACCCGGCGAGCTTATAATTCAGGTGCTTATCCAGCCATAGAAAAGAAGATCCAGTTTTACTGTTAAAACTCAGGCTTCCCACGCCTGGGCCACTGGAGACATACACTGGGACCAGCTCGTTCCCCTGAAAAGCTCTTGTTCTCCACCCCCTCTCTTGGTTCAGCCCCATGTCCATATGGGGCACCCTTTAACCCCAACTCCTGCTTCTTCTGCACCCACAAACATGCACCGCAGAACCACCTGGGCCCCGGTCGGCACAGCTTTGCTCAGGGTCTGCATGAGCATTGCTTGAGCATGCATGCAAGAGGCAAGGACTGGTGTGCTCCCTCTTCATCCTCAAATAGCTCTGCCCTTCCCCAGGTTGGCCAGCGCCATCCTGCAGGGCTCTGCTGCATCACCCTCTGTTCTCCCTCGCTCATTCAGCCCCCAGGGACTTGCTCCTACCAGCTCCTTAACCCTTTTCCAGCCCCACCGTCCTCCCTCTCAGCCTTCTCCTGCTGCACAAGCTGTTGTGTCCTTCCCCACTAGCCTCATGTGGGTCACCTGCAGATCCTGGGATTTTGGGTGTCTGCTATCCACCTCTGTCTCCCTCTCCTGAAAAGCATCAGGGAGTACGGGAAGCCTGGGAGATCATGGCATATCGTCTCCGTGGTGGGGAGCAGCGTTGGCAGGAGGCCACGTTGGGGTGTCTCCAAGACCTGCTGGTGCCACTGCAGCTCTGGCAACGGGACCTTGCTGTGTGAGTCACCCCGTGCTCTTGCAAAGGGATCAGCAATTCTGACTTTCCTCTCAAATGAATGCAACTGGCGTGTCCCCAGCCCTGTGCTTGTGAGCTGGGAGGGAGCAGGCGGTAATGTGGTTACCTGTTCTGAGTCTTCTTGGTCCTGGATGTAGCCTGGGTGTCACCTTGCTGGGAACCAGAGCCTTTCTCCCTGTTACAGACCCCTCCACACTTCCCCGCGCCGAAGGCACAGATCTAGGGAGCTGTGACCCAGCAAGGCATGATGAAAGGGTGGTGGGGAAGCGACACGGCATGAGCACAGCCAGACAGATGCATCTCTTCATGTCCCCACACCACCTCCCCTCCACCCCTCTGTTCTCTGCCTCTGAATCTGCAGGTGGATGGAGACGGTCCGGGGACCCCTGTTCAAACTTGGATTTCAAGAAAGAACAATTGTTTTTAAATATGATTTTGCTGCTGTTGGAGGTTGGTCCTACCTGCTGCAATGCCATCCTGTGGCATCACTGCGCAAGCACGGGGCATAGCCGCGGTGCCCTGCTCAGGGCAGTCGGGTCCATGCCCGCTGCCTGGCCCTGCAGCACAGCCCCTATAGCTGGGGCACAGAGATGCAGGGGGGTCTGAGGGCAAGGAGGGGGCCAGAGAAGAGGCAGTGTCCCCTCTCTGAGGGTGCTTGGCTCGATCCTGCTGCTCCATCCCGCTGCAGACAGAAGCAGGGGTTTGACACTCCAAGCAGCACCCATCTGCCCTGCAGTGCGAGCCGAGAGAGGGGTTGCAAGAAAAGGCTTGTTGTTTCAGCTGATTTCAGTGTTTTCATTTGAAGAGGAATAATATATAATCGCAACTGTCATCTGTTTGACAGTGGAAAATCCTAGATCTTCCATGGTTTTTTGTGTGCACTTGCGTTTGGAGTTCTGGTGGGATGAATGGGTTCAGACCAGCTCACTAATCTAATTTGTAATGTATCCTTATAACGTATAATTGGCTGTTTAATTTAATTCAAATTAACATAAGAATAGAAAATATAATCTGCAGCATAGCCCACATGGTGGTAGAAAGGGGTGTTGGGTGTTACTGGTTTGAGATGACGCGGCGTGAGACCACCCTTCGTGGGGACGGAGACGTCACCTCCGAGGTGTCAGTAGGCACAGTGTGCGACAATAAATCACACCCCTTTCCCACCCTTCCGAGTGTCTATCTGTCTCATCTCCCTTCCTTATCTTTCTAGCGATCTATTTAAAACATATATAGAATAAATGCGGCTTGCTTTGGAAAATTGTTCGTAGCGATAGGGTGTAAAAGCTGGCAGGCGCCGAGTCTGATTATGTTGATTGGATATTGTCTAATCTGATTTTGATTGTGTACAGCTTTGATTGTAATTTTGATATGTCTGCACAATACTGTAGCTATTTGGAAAGCTTTGTGATTTGAACAGGTCTTTTTTTTTTTTTTTCCCCCCGGCTGAATAGAGCAGAGGCAGAAATGTGCAGAGGGGTGAGCAGGGCGACGGGGCTTTACAAAACCACCTCAAAGCCCTTCGGTGAGCTGCTCTGCAGCAACACAAGGAACTTGTAGTTTTGAAGAGAGCTTTAGGAAACTTTGAGTGGGTTTTACATAATTTAGTTAAGTACAGCAAAGCCACTTGCTTATATACCTGATACCAAAATAAAGCAGTTGGAGGAACAAGTTTGCTGTGCAATGATTTATTTAAATCCCTTTCTGTAAAGCATGGAGCGAAATCCTCTTAAATAACTGGGAAAGAATCGGTGTACCTCGAAGTACGTAGTCCAAACAGAAACCTAACTACTAGACGTATTAAATGGGATCTATCTGTCTGCTGTTGTGCACATCCTCTCAGCCCCCAGCCCTCCCCGGATAATACCGCTGCTAGACAGAAGCTGGCTGGAAGAATAGCTGGGCTTGAATTTCCCCCGAACAGTAACTGCTGGTACAGCGCTACCTCAGCCCCGTCTTGTGTTTCTTGCGTACTCCTATTTCCCCACGGCCGGGAGGAACCTCGGGCGAACGTGCAGGGGCGGGTGGGATGTGCGGTACCTGCTCTTTCCTCCGTCTCTTTTTGCAGCGGGCGAGGGGAGGCGAGGGGTGGGGGTCCAGCTTAGCAGGGGATGAGCCGCTCCCAGCCCCGGGGGGGGTGAGGCGGGGGCGACCCCCTGCTCCAGCACCCCGCAGGGACGGCTCTCTGCTGGGCAGTGCCGGAGCGTTCCCGCTGGGAGCCCTTCCACCTCACCACAGATCCCTCCTTGCTCCCCGCCGCCTCTCCCACTGACTCCTGTATTCTGGTTAAATATGGGGTTTATTTTACTTTATTAAGGGTTTGCTCCCTGCAGTCTGGGGTGATGAAGAGCATGAATCCGAGTGTGAGCTCTGGGGCAATGGATTAATAAAGCCTACAGTGCTTAACTGGTTTTGCACACATCTGGGGTTTTGTGCTTAAATCAAGTATTAAGTCAAAATCCAACCATGAAACTAGGTGATCTGAGAAATTTAGCTTAAAATCCATGTGTATAATACTATAGCGAATCAGAATTTCATATGCTATAATAATATGTGAAACAGTAGGTGTTTAGAATAAGCCTCCTCTGCCAGAGACTCATTATATTCTGCTTTGATAATTAATAATTTTGGATAGATTCACACTTACATTATGAAGCAAATACGGTTTTGTCTGAAGTGAAAACAATTGCTATAATATATAGCAAATACATAAAACAGGTGCTGTAACGTATTCTTCCTCCATATAAACTGGAACGCTTAGAAGTAAACAAGCCAGCAGGAAACACGGGAAGCCCAAGGAGTACCAACATCTCTGCGTGTTCGGGGTCACCTCGAGGGAGGTGAGGGAGTGCTTGTCCAAATACAATTTGGATGAGGATATAAGGAAGGACAAATCTCCATGTGTGGTGGAGTCATGCAGGCTTTCTTTAAAGGATTTAAAAAACATGTGATGGCTGTGTTTCCAAATCTCTCTCCTTGGTTGTAGCTTCTGTGCTGGAGGTTGTGAGGAATCAACGGGAATTTTATTCCCAAGTACTAGTTAATTCTACGGAGCTAGTTCTCGTAAACACTCGTGAAAATACAAACTGTACATACTGTACGAGCTGAGCTGGGTGCCCAGAGAGGGACTTTGCCTTAAAAATGCAGCAGCTGGTAGGGAAACGGCCGTGCTCTTTCATGGCTGTGGGCTCAGCGAGCATCGCTTGCCTGGCTGCGATCCGGGCGTGGAGGTTTCTGCTGCGGTTTGGGCGAGCTAAAGATGTGCTGGAGGGATGCAGGGTGGGAGAGGGGAGCAGTGCAGGTGCCCAGGCAGGTCTGCGGCGCGCGAGGACCGGCGGTGTCCCTGGGGGATGGGGCCGCGCTGCCACGCTCACTGCCCGCTTCCTACGTAGTTACGACTGCTGGTGTCCGGGGCTGGAGATGTCTTTTTTATTAAAACAAAACCATTTCCGCTGGAATGTGCTTTCGTATTTCTTACACAAATAATCGCTTTTCTTTGCTGAAGCAACAAGGCAGTGACACGCTGCAAAATGTCTTTTTCATGTTTTAGACGTATAACGGTCAGAATGAGAATAACGAAGACTATGAGATCCCTCCCATAACACCTCCTAATCTCCCCGACCCTTCCCTCCTGCACTTGGTGGACCACGAAACTGGATATCACTCCCTGTGCCACAGCCTCCCTCCGAACAGCCTGATACCAGCGTACCCCTACCAGAACATGGACCTGCCGGCCATCATGGTCTCCAACATGTTGAGTCAGGATGGGCATCTTCTCTCCAGCCAGCTACCCACGGTCAGTGACTTTCCTCTCTTACGATCTTTTGTTAAAGCCGCTCTGTATCTGGTGTTATGAGCTCAGCTGAACGTAGAAGGATGTTAACAATGCGATGTTCGCCCTGGGAAGAGCTGCTGATGCAGCCCTGCCTTGCTGCACTGCTGCCCGCCAAGGTCGGGGTGCGGTGGCAGACGCTGCAGTCGCCTGCACGGCCATGCTCGGGGTGGCAATTTTATGTTTCCAATTTCGTGTCTTCCTGAGCCTTATTAACCGCTCAAGAGCAGGGGGGAAGGTTGTTTTCCTCTGAAAAATATCCTCGCTGAACCAAGCAAAGTGCATGTGCTCCGTCCCGGTGTGAAGGTGACCGGGCAAAGCCCCTAGTTCATAGCCCCTACGCCCTGCATCCTTTCTCCTGCTGGGAAGGGTCCCCAGCCCATCACCCCTGTGTCCTGCTGCCAGGGTGGCCCCAGGGGCATCAGCAGGAGGAGCACGGATGCTCCCTAGGGAAAGCTGTCCTATTGATTTCAAGGGGAACAAGATCCCCCTTGCACTTGCTCACGCCGTGGCAAGGGGATACCTTGCCAAGTTTCAAATAACTCTTCTGTAGAGATAAATAAGGCAGGGATAATGAAGTACAGTGGGAAATGAAGTACAGTTTATTTCTCTGGGAAGAAACTTCAGGGCTAATTAGACCTTACAACGCTTCCGTATCAGCAGCACCGAGGAAAGGTTGTGACTTGATTTTGACAGTGGTATTGAATTAATACTGTTGCTGTTTAATAATATTTTCCTCTTTAGCAGATTTAGCCCTATGGTTAGTTTTCTACATTGTTTCTCTGTAAGATCATTGATTTTCATGGATGCCATTGGAAAGCATCAATATCAAACAGAGTTAATTTTACTTAAATAGCATGCCTGTGAGTCTGCCTCTGCGCTAGCTGGAGAACATTTGGTGTTGATTGCTTGAATAGATAACAGTTTGAAAGGTAGTGATATTTAAATATTTAAATGGCATATTATCTCTTAGTCTAGGAAAATCCCAAGGCTTTCTAAAGTCTTGATGCGTCTCCAAGTTTCATTGTTAGTGTGTTTAAGAAATATATCATGTTCTGCCCATCAATATTGAACACAGGCATATTTCTATGAAATTAAATATTACTTAGGCTTCTGTGTTAGCTTTTAGGTTCTTAGGTGATTAAAACATTCATTTCTGAGACAAAAAGAGTCAATTTCAGATGAAATATTTTTCCCTGGTTTAATTTAAAGCACAGCCCCTTTGCCTGACCCCTATTTTCATAACACGATAATTTTATCCTGTGTTGATTGTCTCATTTTTGAGAGGTGATATTGCACTTATAAATCACTTTCTAAAATACCTAAAGAAACAAGAATAGCGGGATTTATTAAGCAGCTTCTGTACGTCTGAAATAATTTATTTTGGAGTAGTCCTTGGGAAGTGTTCTCTTTCTTACTTTATGGTACTGTTTTACAAATGCAGCATCGTGACAATAAATCAGGACTGAGCCAGAGAAGATAAGAAAGGGGCTTAGCGGGCTGTAAACGTAGAATAGAGAGATTAAGATTTGTTTGCCCCTTACCACGAAAATAAAAAATCCAGTGACCCCGGAATTTTCCAGCCGATAGTGAATTGAAACTGTTTAGTTTTGAGCGGAAACCCTTGGAGCTGTAATACATCTTCAGAGGTCCCAGCAGCAAAGGAAGTAGATCAGGGAGCGAACTGTGTTGCTATTCCAGGTCAAAATGAAATCCTGCCGTACCCTGTTGTCAAAGCCTTTTTCCCATGCCGTCAGACTTCTCCCACTGCGGGGCAACACCTTCTAGCCCCCTTTTTTTTTTTTTTGATGCCCTGATCGAGTCTCCCCTTACTCCAGCACCAGCCCACGATGGCAGCATCCATCCCATAGCACACGCAGAACTCCTGTTAGCACTACGGGGAGCAGTGCGTGCACATGAGAACGCAATAAAGTCCCGGAGACAGAGCAGATTTTTAAACTCCCGTGGTTAATACCTGCCCCCGAGCCATAGCCCACTCGGCGGCAGCCCCATGAAGGCAGCCGAGCTTCAGGCATCGCTGCGTGACGGGGCAGGGCGCGCTGCACCCCTGCCCGAAGGTCAGCCACCTCGGGGTGGGTGTTTGCAGCAGGAAGCCTCCAGATCAAGAAAGGGGCTTGTTTGCTAACACTTCCAAAAAGAGGGGATTTATTGCCGCACGGGTAGCGGTGGGAAGCCGGTCCGGGAGCGAGCCTTGCCTGAGCGCTGCGGAGGAGGCGTGCGGGGGATTTGTCTTTGTTCCAGGACCGACGTTGCTCATGCAAATGCCGGAGCCAGGAGCCTCTCTCCTCGCTGCTGCTCTTTGCTGTAGTTGTACCGGTTTTTGCATACGCAGCTGTTTCCTGCCTTGGCTGCCATGTCTTTTGGTTTGAATACAGTGACAAATGACAAACAATTCAAGGTAAAATGTTTAGACATCGGTTAGACTTTTCCTCTAAAAAAGTAGCTTGAGCCTTGGGATTTTTTTAAGGCATCCTCATGAAAAAATCTCGAGCTGCTGAAAGTACATGAGCTAGGACTCACCGAGAGCTATGGGATTGGTATTTTCCTCTACTCAGAAATGAATAAGGAGAATACAGGTGCAGGTTGCTGTCCCCTTCGGTGTGTCTCTTGTCCTGGGTTGTCCCAACATTATCCTTAGGTACAATTAAGCCTCGCAGTGCCTCTGCAAGGGAGGAGCCTGCTGCTCCCATTACGCAGATGAACACCGAGTCAGAGCAGGTTTAAATCAGCGCAGAAACTCCCGTGGCAGGATGGGAGCTGGAGAGCGAAGGTGGATTCGCTGTGTGCCAGACCCTGCTCCCGGCTCCAGCCCGTCCCTGGGGTGTCAGGAGCTGGAGCCCCTCGTTCGAGCAAAGGAGCTGTACCCTGACGGGGACGAACCAAAGCCACCGTCACCTCTACGTTTCCTTATCCCTTCAGCATCGCCATCACCGTCGGCCTCTGCACAGTTGGCTCTGCACCATGGACCAGGTCTATGTTCACATAACATGGTTCTTCGCTCCTGTTTCTGCCACTTTATTTCCTTGTTGTTTTTTTTTTTTTTCCCCATCAGCTTTTAGAAGTCAAGGGAGTTTTCAGACACTGAGGGTGGGGTGCAGGGAGCTGGAGAGGAGAGAAGCAGGGATGGGTGGACAAGAGTAGGCAAAGAGATGGCAGAAGGTGTGACATTAGGAGGACCGATGGAGCGGGGTGCGGGGAGGCTGGGGAGGAGGCAGGGCTGGGTCGGTTGGGGAAGGCATGTTATTTTTTGTGTTGGTGACAAGAAAGAAACAGAAAATTCTTAATACAGTGGAATTTTGTTTTTTTCTACTGTCCTCTCTTTTGCTATGGGAAAAGAGGAAGGAAAGAGGAAGAATGGCAAGAGGGAAAGAAAATAGGAGAGATGTGATTTTCATTGAGAAATGGGAATATTTAGGAAAAAATAATCAAAGAGGAAAAAAGATGTTTTCCTTGGAAAGGGGATGACTTTGCCCACTGTGAACATCCCAGCAGCGTTACGGTGTGGACAAGCAGCTGCTGAGCTCTCCGGGGCTCCCCAGGGAGACCTGCTGGGCTGGGGCCGCACCGGGGCTGGGACCCGGGGGCTGCGGGGACCTGGGGGAAGGCAGGGGAGGGGGCAGAGAAACGCCGAGAATCGCCGGCGATCGCTGGCGAGGTGGGGTGCCCACTGGGTTAAGGAGCTGCTCTGAATAAATGAGATTTCAGAAGGGATTTGGCAGAACATATTTGACAGAAGCAAAGGGCGACCAAGGTCAGAGCCCAAGAATCTCCAATGCAGCGCAAACATATTTCCATAAATATTAGATAGCAGCTGAGCAGGCTGGGGGTCTCTCTGCTTATCAGGTGGGACAGTGCCCGGTACCTGGGTGCTGCGCCGGGCTGGGGGGAGCCGGGAGCCCCCGGTCCGGGGGGCAGCACTGCCCGGAGCCCCCCACCACCGCTCGGAAACCCTGAAACTTTGCGCTCCTCCAAGCCCGGTTGAAGGCTGTTGCTGTGCTGGGGCACGCTGGAAAATCAGCCTGTTTTCCCGTGGTGCGTGTTGTGGGGCTACAGCCGCCCTGCGCCTTTCCTGCTCTGCCGTGTCCAGGTGAAGTTAGGGCAGAGCCATCTCTTCTTGCTGGGGGGAAGCACCCCTTTGGACATGTGGCAATGTTAGGAGCAAGCATTGGCTTTGCAGCAGGTATGTGGAGTTTGATTGGAGAGACTGGCAATTGTCCCCATGTCGGCATCTTCCCAGTGCCTCTCATGGTGAGGGATGTTTTAAAGGCACTAACATTTCCTTGAGCCCGGTGGGATAACTTTTTTCTGCTCACAGCAAGCTGGAGCATCAGCTCGAGTGAAAAAAGGCTGCAGCCACAGCTTGGAAGTTCTTTGTTTCAGTTTTTTGAGTGAAAAGAGATTATTTGAAAAATATTAAAATTCTCTGGTGACAAAAAGACATTCATGGTGTAAAAATGTCAAATTTCCACTTACCTGTGGAACCTGTTTGTGTAGAGGTGAGAGAGTAAAGGGTAAATGGGGGGTGAATTGTAGTACCAAGGATGAGCGCAGCCCTGAAATTCCCGAAGAGTTGCTTGGTTGACTTTGCCACCCGAATAGCTCTTTCCCAGCGCTATGGGGCTTTGCTGTGGAACAGAAAGGAAAACAGTAAAACAAGCCAGCAGTAACCCACCTGCCTGTCTCCCATGTGGGAAATGGAAAGGAAAAGCGGCCCTTTCCCAGCGCTGGGGTGTGCATGCCCAGGCTGGGGGGGTGGCACAGGGCTCCAAGGAGAAGCACCCCGCTGGTGCCCACCAGAAGACCTCGAGCGAGGTCCTCCTGCAGGCAGGCTGCCAGACCAGCCCCCTGGCCAGCTCTCTGGGCTCCGCAGGTCTCTCCCCAGCTTCCATCCTTCCCAAGACCGCTGTTCCCCATCAAACGCAGCAGCATTTCTTATTTACAACCCGAGCCGGAGGCAGTGGGAATCGCAGCAGTTTTCTCCGGGTAGCCCTGGGACGGTGGCCAGGGTGCTCGGCGGAGGGCAAGACGGTTGGACGTGGCTGTACAGAGCCGGCGAGTGTTGAAAGTTTTCCAATAGAGGATATAAGAAAGAAACCAATTAGATGTTGGCACAAAAGCCAGGTAAGAATGCCAGTCTTTTATCTAAGTTGTTGGAAATACATGGTCCCAGCAGGCAACACAACTTGCATGTTGTTGGTAAATACTTCCAATACATAAATATTTCAATAATTTTAAATCACTGCCTGTTAAAATAAGTTATTTAAAGTAGCCTATATCCCAATGCAATGTACATGCAGCAGGGCCCTTTCCAGCAAGTTCAGGCTCATGGGAAGAGCCTTAATAAATAAACAAACAAGCGAGCGCGGCGGTCGGGCAACGCTCGGCCAGCTCCGTCACACCGCAGGCTGGCAGCGAGGCACCAGTAGCAAAAACTTAGCAGAGTCCCCCGTGTTTCAGTCCTGGGTAGGTTTGCACTGGTAATTTTGTGTTGTGTGCTTTAGGTTTTGACTAATTTGTCTTTCTGCTTATTAATGGTTCAGTATTTAAAAACTAAACTCCCGAACATGAGCCCTTGGTGGAAAATAGTAATAATACAACCGTACATGAAGGGTTCTTTGTATTAAACAGAGCCCTGTTTGCAATTCCCTGCTAGTGTTTTTCTCAGAGGCAATAAATGAAAGAAATATGTCTTTTTAAATTTTATAAAACTCAGAAAAATGGTTTTAAACAGCTTTTCTTCACCTCCTATAATTATTTATTTTCAAACAGTCCTTCAGGGTAATGTTCCGTTTTCTTATTTCACACTCCTTTTTCTCATAAATGAACCATCACTTCAATAAATCATTATGAAAACAGAGACTAACACAAACCCTGAAAGGTTGAAAGATTTATGTAACACATTTATGTTTTCCATTTTCTCATTCTGGTACTCCACTGCTAAAGCTAAGCTAATAAAAGCTGCTATTAATATTTCTTGTTGCCTAGCAACCGCAGAGAGGGAGTAATAGCTTTAGCTAGAAAAATAGATGACCGATAAGGAAAAATTCAATTCTTTTATTATCTCAAGGGAAAATGGGCTTTTACTGGAACATTATGATGTACGAGTGTGAAGTTGAATACAAAGGATATTTTTTCAGTTGTTTTTCTATTTTTAATGAACGTTATTTTACCTTCACAAACTCGTTTAAGGCATTTGCCCCACCTACTTGCGAGCTTAATTTAGCAACACCCACACATGCTTCTGGCTGTAAGTATCTGTTGGCATTTTCATTTGAAAGCCCCCTTCCCTCCACGCCTCCCCCTGAGCTTTATCGCTTGGTCATAAAATTTCACTCCAGGTCGGAACCTGGGAGACAAGATTCCCAATCAAAGAGTAAATTATTCTCGCACTTATTTAAAAACTTGCTTTCTCAGAGGAAGGGGCACGTATTGATAGTTACTTTCTGAAGTTTTAGCCGTGGTGGCTGAGCTCTGCGTTGGGGGAGGGCAGGAATCCTGCTGCTCCTGCCCCTGCTCTCCGAGCTACGGCTGCACGCTGGAGGTGCGGGTGCGGAACTGGTGCCCGCGGGCAGAAGTGCAGGTCCCTGTGGGAATGTACGGGTCCTCTTCTTCTGTGGGAGGGGTCCTCCCTGAGCTTCCCAGTCATCCTGAACGCCAAGCTCCCTGCAGAGCCTCTTTTCACATAGCTGATGCAGATGCTTCTGAGTGGTCCCTGCCAAGCGCTGCTGGGCGAGAACCGGGGGGATGGGAGTCAGGTCCCAACTCTGCGAGTGCTCGGACAGCAGCAGAGCTTACGAGGACGGAGCTGTGCACGAGAAGACGGAACCTGAGGGACCAAGCTTGCGTGGTTGGTCCTTGGGTTCACCCATGGGTATCCCATTTCTGAGGTACGAGAAAGTAAGGCGCATGATACGCTTTTCAGACAGGTGAACTGTTGTGACCGCTGAGAAGCAAAGTAGATGTGGGTTTTGCTCGGTAATGCAAGATTTACTCCCTGAACAAGGGAAAGGAAGAAGGCAAGGTGTCACCTCGGCCTGCAGGGTCTGGAAGAGGATGACCTTCACCTGCCAGGGTGGGGATCTTGCAGGGGAACCTGCCTTTTTTCCTGAAAACCTCTCAGAGCCGCCTCCCCGCAGGAGAACTGCTCCTCAGCAGCTCAGCTGGGCACGAGGGGAGGCTGCTGGGACTCCGGTGACCCCCAGCAAGGTGATACCCCAACGTGCACCCAAAGTGGCTTCTCCAGAGGCAGATGCAGTCCCAGCTCCCCTTTCGCACTGGTCCATCCCCTATGGCTCTGGTCAGCTCCCAACAGCACAACAGCACTTAACAAATTAATTTACTTTGCAATAAGCCAAGTTGCTTTTTCCAGTAGTTTGAAATCCTACTTTTGTCTCGTGCTGTGAAGTCCCCCCACTCCAGCATGCCTCCTGCGTGCGTCTGGCCAGCGCTGCGCATGGAGGAGGAGAGGAGATGGGGGGCCGGCACTGCCGCTGCGAGAGCACGTTGCACTCGTAGGGAAATGGCCAACGGGTTTTCGAGAAGTGATTTTCCGAAAGGCGGGTAGGTACCCAGCCTGGGGAGGAGGACACTGCTCCTGTTCACGTCTTTGTGTATCTCCTCCTTGGTGCTTTATAAAGTGGGTTTTCCCTCTGCGGACAGTCTCCTAACAGCCCAGATCCTCCAAGAAAAGAGGCTTGATTGCAGCCTCCAAATTTTACGGATGGCTGAAGGGTCAGCGTCTCTCAGGCCCAGTTTCCCTTTGGCATATCTGTATGGAGGTGGGCTCCGAGACCTGCGGTACACACCAAGTGCTTGGTGTTTCCTGGCAGGTAGCAAAGGTCTTCTGAGCTTTGCAGGCTTCCGCCAGCCGGTGCCGGATTCTTGCCCGGGGGGATCCCGCCTCGATGTGACAAATTCCTCCTGGCACCTCTCAAAGGATGAGTCGCGTGGGATTACTGGGTCCTCTAGGAGGTCTCATCCTTAGGGGATTACCTATGATATCCACTTATAAATTACTTTTGATCTATATTATTTCATCACTATTGTTATTATTATTATAATTATTGCTATTATTATTATTACAGTTACATGCTGTTACAATTGTAATGTCATGTGTATTATACATACCTGGACCAGAGCCACAGGTGCTTGACACAGTGCAAAACCTACAGGGAGGAGATACCTTGAAGAACTTACTACCTACAGGGGCAAGACAGAAAAATAACATACCAGTGCAAAGTAATAGCCAGAGGTGCACAGGAGACCTGCAGCCTGTAAAACACAGTGCTCTTGCACCCACGCGCCCTGGTCATCGTGCCCCTGATTGGGATTTCTTCTTCCCCGTCCATCCTCCTTCATGCTGCAGCCACTGCTATACGCTCACGTCCACCCTTTTCTTTCTGTCCCGTAACAAGGGGATGTAGGAAGGCATTAAAATGTGCTCTTACCTACAGCACCACATCGTACCACGCTGGAAGGGTCTTGCACAGTGGGAGCCAACATGTGTGTGTAAGTCTGGCTATAGAAGTGTCTCTCTTGTCTGTGTCTCTTTTGGTTTTGTGCTGCAAACTGGGTCCTTACCTCCCCCTACTCATCGCTGGGCCAGAAGGACAGCAGGTCCCATCCCATCGTGTGTAATTGCTGCTTCCAATTAAGCAGCGTCTCTGCGCCACACGGCGATCCGGTTGTGCGGCACCCTTTAACTGTTCCATAGAAATTCGTCCTCCTGATCCTTCCTTTCCTGTCCTTGAGTTGGGCACTATCTTTCTGATAAGCCGGTGGCTCCGGGGCGGTCCCACTAGTTAAAGAGTCGCCTTATCAGCCATGAAATAACCGTGCCGTAACCGCGGGGAGGGCGCACATGTTATCCCCAGAACATATGTCAAGTGAGATGGTCCCTCTTGTTTGCACTGTGCTGCGCGTTGCCTGCCGTTAAGCGTTTGCGAAACAATTTGGTTTGCTTTTATGGCAATTTAAGATATTACCAATTGCATTTAAGTTGGCATTTAAGCAAACTTCTTTGGAACAATAATCAGTGCTCTAAATACGCAGTTTGTGTAACACCAATGAGGAGGCTGGTTGCGAACAGCATGTATGTATTAGTAGTGTAATTAAAATATCAATTACGCCGTGTTGACAGTTTGCCAAATAACTGGCTTTTGTGCACAGTGAACTTAATCACTCCAAAGTCGACTCACAAGACCTGATGCAATCTTGATGCCAAACTAGTACAACATAAAAACAGCATTTGCTAAAGCACAGCTTCGATATTACTTTGCGTAATGGTGCTGCACTCCATAGCTGGTATCATGTTCTGAAAATTATCTTTTAATGTACAATTTGTATTGCTGAGAAATGTCACTTACTTTGCAGAACGTCTCGCCGACATAAAACCTAAGATTTATTCCTGTCATTTTTTGTCTCCTATGCCATGTTGGTAATAAGAAGTCTACTTTATGTGTGTAATGTTCATGTCAGTTTTGAAATTTGGGGTTTCATAAAAGACAGTGGTATAAATAAAACATTATATAAATTAAAAATATAATGGAAAATAAAATCTGTGAATTACAGTAGCAGATAAGATGAATACGGCATGAAGGAGGTTTTCAGAACAATATCAAATAACTGCAAATAACTGGAGTAAATATGTTCAAGGCATGGGATGGATCTTTTTTAAGAACTGATTCTGATCTTAAAGTGTGTTTGTCTCTAGCATGCAGACATGCGGATGGATGCCTGTTGCTTAGCCTAGTTTTAACCCTTTAGATTTCGGTTGTGTACTCCTGAAGGATGGCATTTTTCCCCCTTCTTAGCATACAATCCCACTTCAACAGTTTTTCTGGGTGAGGTTAAAAATGCATTCTGCCGACATCAGAAAATCCAGCAAAAGAGAATATGAAACCTCCACGTTTTGAAAAATGAACTAGAGATTTGGAAGAGAGTTTCTTTGGAGTCTGGGACATGGCTTTGGGGAAGGAGTGCCCCAACCTGGCCAATTCCCCAACTCCTCATGGAGGATTTGTCACCTTGGTCCCAGGAGCCGGGGGATAGTCCCTCTATGGGCTTTCCCAGCTGCTCGGGCTCCGGCTCCGGCGTACTTGTGGGGCCATCTCTGCCATCTCCTTCCCTCCTATCACAATTTCTAAAAATGTAGGAAATTATGTCCAAAGTTAGCATTAGAAAAGATAAAACGATTGAACAGTCAGCGAACAGTCAGAAAGTGTCGGAATTACCCTTGCCCACGCAAACTTATTTGGAGCATTACAAAGTGTCTTTGCCTTTAATTGCAGCATGAGATAAACCTCGTCAGACCGGCTTTGCTTAAAGGTTGGTGGTCTTTGGCACAAAGGTTTTAGGTCCGGTTTGGACCTCAGAGACCCCAGCCCCTTTGGGAACAATAAGTAAAGCTATCACTAATGTGTTTCCAGGGACTCTCTGCTAACCAAGACCTGTGCTTCACCGGCAACCGAAGCTATACGTATATACCGGCACTGCCAAAAGTTCATGGGAGAGCTGCAGTTTCTTCTTCCTCTGCCTCTTACTGGAGGTGCTCAATCTTCTTCCAGCTGATCAACCAGAATTTGCTTCCATCCTCCCCAAAATACCACCTTTGTGCCTTATTTTGTGCACATGGGTCAATGGTGCAGGTTATCTGAGAACTTATTTTTGTTTGGGTCACGCGTAGGGAAATAGAGGAATTTCCAGGCAGCAGTAATCCCCAAAGCCCGTGTCTCTGTGCCTTGCCCCGCATCCCGTTCCTGCTCGCTGCTTGTCACTTCTGTCGGCGCGGGGGTGCAAAATGGAGCCGAGCTTTCATTGCCACCTCTGGAGTGACGGCAATGGCCTAATGCGGGAAAGGTGGCTTTGCCAAAGAGACAGAGCTCCCTCCATCCCACTGGGTGCTTGTGCCATGTACTCCCCTCGTTTGCTGTCCTTCCCGTCCCGTGCTGCGCTCCCCTCTTTGCGATGGGCACTTGTTTCCTTGGGAATTACGGGGCGATGGGGTGGAGGTGGGTCTGTGCCATGCGGAAGAGCCTCCGAAAGGCAAATGCGGGTTTTTAATTTGCATCGTAACCTCTGCTGCACTGTCAAGTCTTCAAGCTCCTACATGTGTTTACGCCCCACATTGTAATGCAACATAAAGTCTTTTTTGAAGTGCATCAGGCAGCTGTAAATAAAATAATTTTTGCCAGTTTTAACCAGCAGCAATTTGGATGCAGGAAAAACTGTGTGCTGTCAGTTATCCCACCAAATTAGCATGTCTGGCAACTCCTTGCCATCCATCTTGCACATTTTGATCAATGTTGCAGCCCATCTTTAATTGCCCTTATCCCTTAGATCAATCATATTTATCTCTTGGCTGTCTTTTGCCTCCTCTTTGCATGTTACCAGGTTGCATTAACCTGCTCCAGCCATTACTCATCGCCCTGGATTTTCCTTGCTGACAAGGAGGGTCCATGCAACTTTGAGCTCATTTCCAATCAACACACGTGCTGCGTTACATGGCTTGCTTTCGGTTGCCTTTCCAGAAGTTTCATACTCGAATGGCCCTGCGGTGCCTGGTTTCGGAGGCAGAGTCGGTGCCGTCCCCGCAGCTCGGCTGCCGCCAGCACACGCCCGGGGCAGGAGAGCACAAAAGGGTGGAAATTTCCACAGCTTTTGTTTCAGCTGTAGAGGTTATGATGACTATTCACTGCTGTAGGTGTGTGCACGTTGAGTAAGTCTTTTTTTATTATTTAAATGGGAGCCGTTTTTAGAGGCAAATAACAGAAAGTGCTTACAATAAAAATAATAGGCTGTAACAGGCTTTGTTATGCAGTGAGGCGATCAAAGAGCTACATCAGCCACTCGGCCCGTCACTCGGAGGGAAGGGAGAAATGGTTTCTAATTGGTAGGTAAGATTTCCTCAGCTGGTAAATATAAATGGTAATCCTAGCTTCTCAGAGGAGTTTTCTCCTGCCTGTGGACTCGGTGAGGTTTGCTGTCAGCGTGAATGATGGTGGAGAGCGAGGGAGAACACAAACATGAATCTTGAGTCAGATTTCCCTTTCTTCAGCAAACACCCCAAATCTCGACCTGCTTTTTACCAGTGGGGTGGCTGTGGATCTGGGTAGGTCCAGCTGCCAAATTCAGACACCCCCAGGAGACCAAAAGCGTTGAGCCTCTGAAGCACACCCTGAGAAACACAGCTCCCGGCAGTCCTCTCTTCTGCCTTAGTGGTACAGGCTGAAGCACTTTACATCCCCATAGCCCAGAAAAATCCAAGTTGCCGTTTAAATGAAGAATGCTACTTGAGTCCTGCCTCTATGAAGAGGTGTGGGATGTGATGTCAAGAGAAATTATAATGATTGCTACAAATGCAGCTTGTCACAGAAAGAGAAAAATGTTTCTGCATCTGATGCATGGCAGCGAGCCAGTTGGTAATGTTATATGTCCGAGTGTTTCACTTCAGCTCGGCTGGCTGGAAAGCATTCCTTAATGCTCTGTGTGGCTGTTATATTTGTCTCCCAGCTCTGCAGAATCCCATTAGGAGCCTTCCGTTTGCACCATGGAAATTGTTTGGTCTCTCTGAACAGCCGCGCAAGGGAGGGAGGAGTGTATTGCTGCAATTCTTCAACATCCATAGGAATTGCCAGCATTACACTTCTCACTTATCTCTCTTGCAGTGGGCATTTCTCATTATGGATCGAGATGTCCTGTACCCTGCAGTAGGCAGCTGTTAAACACCATGGTGCTGTTAGAGGGAGCAGGATCTGCTCCCTTCCCCTCCAGCCGCCGGCAGCGCAGCACCCGGGGCAGGCACCCGGCGGAGAGGCACTGATGTTATTTTGGCTGAAGCCTGCTGCTTTTGTGCTGGTTATTGCTTTGGAGCTGGAGTCCAAAGGCAGATACGTAGTGGCCACCATGGGCAGCCCCATGGGCATCATGCCCTTGCAGCTTGGGGCTGCCTGGGACACGGTTCCCCCCCCATGGACCGATAACCCTCCCGCCTGGTTTCTGCAGAAATTGGTGGCAGAGCAAGCGGAGATCACGGGGGTGACTGGCAAGCTGGGAAGAACATGCCTTCTCCTTGCATGAGGTGGATGAATTTGGGGTGATTTGAGCTGTTGCAGCAAGAAAAGGGAATAGCAAAGAGCGGGGTCGATCAGGGAGTGCCTGTCCTGACCCAGGATGTTTTCTGTAGAGAAGCACGTTTTGCCGTCTCTCCCATTCTTTATTATGTTGTTGTCTGGCTAACAGGAGAAAAAGCAGTGGTTGAAGACCCATGCACGTCATGATTTGGGGGGGGTCTCTCAAAGTTTTGTTGTTGCCCTGGATGCTATGTTGTTTATGCTATTTTATTAACGATGCTGGATGGAGGCGGTGAGGAATAAAATTTGAGGGTGACACAAAGAAATTGGACATATTTGGGACAGGGGAGAGGGAGTTCAGAGGGATTTAAACATAGGAGGGAAACGGACTGCAGGGTTGCTTAGGCAGTTCGTTCAGTGTTAGTAAATGTGAATTAGTGCATGTTGGGGAGAAAAATATTCACTACTCGTAAAGCTTGCAAAATTAAATTCCAGAAAGCACACGGGCTGCTCCCCAAAAAACCCTGTGCAGGGACAAGGTGTTAGAAGACAAGAGAAACTCATGAGGGATTTTTGGAGAGTTGTATACTGTGTACAGTGCTGTCTCAGGCAAGAAGGAGAAGGAAAAAAAAGAATAGAAACAGAAATTATCACAGGCCTGAAAAGCTCCTCTACGATGGCAGATGGTAAGTTTAAGAAGGAGGTGAATAAAAGAACAGAAATTATGAAAGTGCATAGAACAAGCAAGCCGGAGCAGCTAGATCAGGAGTATCCCTTAACAAGGAAACTTCACAGGAATTGGTATTTGGAAGCTCAGAGCAATAAAAGCGAATACTTTTTTCACAGAGGCCAAGATAAACTCTGGGACTCACTGCCCCAGAGAGGTGAAAATGAAAACACCAAGAAGGTATTTTTTAAATGTTTATGGAGATAAAAAAAAGATGGAGAGTTGCTGTAGTAAATATTAAAATGCATATTGGTGGCGAGGAGGAGGTAGTTGTCACATGTACTAAATGCAAAGCTGATTTCTAACTGGAATTACTCTGAAGCTGAGGAGCACCAGGTCCCATCTCAGCCATATCATGTCTCATTCGGGGTAAAGCGCGGTGGAATTGGGCCATGTCTGCTTTGGGCTGCTGGTAACACTTTACACCTACTGGTTTTGCCGTAGACCATTGTTAAAAAACAATGACTGAACCAATACTGACTCTGCTGTCCTTGCTATGTAGCAAGGCGAGCCAGATCTGTGTAGTTTCCCTCTGCACCCAAAGCCTAGATCCTCTTTACCTTGACAGAGTAGACATGGAGATTTGGGCACATTCCCAAATTAAACCTCGTAGCATTAATAACTTCTTATTACTTGAAACATTTTTAATGTGTCTCATCAGCATCATTTTCTCTAATGCAAAGAGAAGGTCTGTCCCATTCCTCTTTTCTAACGCCAACCCGTTGGGTCAGACCAGCCCTTGCAAGCCGCCTCTTTGAAGGTGCGTTTTTCACGTGCGCATGGTTCGCGTGTGCAGAAGTGGTCTCTGGAAGAGCCGAGCTCCAGTTGTTAACACAGCGCAGGTTTCATGTTCTTAGGGCAAAACATCCATCCGCCGTTGCCAGCCCACCTGCTGTATCGCAGGAGGTTTCTGCCCGGTGCTGGAGGCAATCCTGCGCACAGCTCCAAGTTTCTCGCTAGTTGGGCTTTTTCACGGCATGTTTCCAGTTCTATATCAGTTTTCTGTGTCTGTCCTAGAGACTCTTTGATTATTTCAGCCAGTGTTTTTTAGCAACAGTCTACAGACAGTTGGCCATCTGGTTAGCATTAATCTGAAGGAGGAGGTGGCGTGCTTACCTGCAGTAAAATCACTTTCCTTTCAAGATGAGTCCTCTTAACTTTCATCTCTTTTGAGCTGGACTGAGGACATCCAGTTCTGGCAAGAGGGGAAAAGAGGTGAAAATGGGGTAGCTAGGACACATTCCTTTCCCAGCTGTCCCTTGCGAAACCCAAAGCTGGTATCATCAACTGAAGTTGAGTTCTTGCTTTGATTTCTGTGTCTTGGCACGCATGGTGAGATAGAAAGTACCTGCCTTCTCATGATATGACGGGGCAGGCCACCGCTCAGCCTCCACAGCCAGCTGGTTTTGATTTGGTTGGTAGTATTGGCTAAGTTCTCTCTTTTGGGAAATCCATTCCTTTTTGAGCTTACGTGTCATGATAGGATTTGTGGGTACCACAGCCTAGCTCCCCTTGCGCTGTCCCATAAGAACATACATTTGGTTACGTTTTTCCTGTAACAGAGCTGAGGGTACAATCAGGCCTCTCTGAGGGACGTAGGAGATCTGGAGGTCCATGAGAAATGTCCAGATATGACCCACACCATGGAGCTCAGAGGTGGTCTGGGCATTGTGCAGATATTTTCTGGACATAAATTGTCTTTATGGCCCTTTATGGCCCAGGGCTTTCACTGGGGTGTCTTAGATGCCAGGCAGCTATAACTGAAGAAGCAGTTTAATTTTAATGCATCTGCACTGCAGAATGAAGGACAGAAAGATCTGTTCTTATGGGTCCTCCTATTGCCTCAATCCCATCAACTCGCTGAGAGGACCAAGCACTTCTTGCTCTGCTTTGTCCTCTTGCGGGGGGTCCTTGCTTTCTTCAGCGGCTGTCCTTTGCTGGCAGAAATTCAGCCCCTCCGTGGTCGCCAGTAGATGCTCTACGGCATCTACAGAGCATCTAAGCAAGAGTTGTCCCAAGAACGAAATCCGAACAGTAGAGGCCAAGACAGAAAGAAAAAGGTTTTCTAATCCTTCCACAAAAGCAAAGACTGAACTGGTGGAGTCCTGGTTGCGCTAAGGACCCGTTCAAACCGTATCAGGGAGTTTGCAAGGTGGATTAGAGATCCCTATCCCACCTGGAGTATGGCTGATTTTGAACGTCCTTCTATAATTCAGCATCTGTGGCTCTGCCGTGCTGTTTTACAAGGCAGATATCCAATTCCTGAAGGGATGGAAGCCAAAGTTCAGCACCGAGTATTATGCCCTGATGAGGGTATTGTATCAATGCCAAGTGGAAGAGCAATACCGCTGCTGATTTATGGGATGTGTGCATGTGTGGCTAAGCAGCACGGGTCTGTAAACATTTCCTCTGCTAGGAAGTGGACATTCATTTTGCAGTAAAGATCTGTAACATTAAGCTGGTTGTGGAAGGGACTCTCATGTGGAATAGTACAAGGTCCAGCAAGTGGGACTTTTAGAAGTAGTTTTTCTCCGGCTTCTCACAGTCGCAGAGCATTGATGAAATGTGACCCGGTAGAGCTTCCCTGATGTGAATTTCCAAAGAATTTGCGGGGGAAAAGCCTGAATCTGCTAGGATCACACAGAGCTGCATTTCCAAGCTCCTTGCACAAGCAAGGAATGGTTTGCATGTTCATGTCTGTACACGCTGCTGTTGTGCTCTAACTTCAGGTCTGCACAGGAAAAGTTGCCTGTGGCAATCCTGCCTTTTCATTTGATGCTTTGGGTCTTACGCCTCAAAAATCCAGGACTAAATTGAGGTCCCTTTGA
Source organism: Fulmarus glacialis (assembly GCF_000690835.1). Lineage (NCBI taxonomy): Eukaryota > Metazoa > Chordata > Aves > Procellariiformes > Procellariidae > Fulmarus > Fulmarus glacialis. The sequence goes on from NW_009222029.1 coordinate 34,630, forward strand.
AAATTTGGATTTCCTGATCCATAATGGTTGATTGGAGCTGGAATTCTCCTGAGTGACAGTTTGCTTCATTCCCTTTTGCTTTGCTTTCTCACTGAAGTAGAAAAAGTCATATACAGTACAATGAATTTAGTGCAGTCAGCAACAATTCAGCCATGCTGATTTATTTGAGCCGTTCACCGAGAAGTACTGCACTTCTCTGGAAGTGCTAGTGCCCGTGAATTTCTTGTTGATTTTTACTGTTGCCCATGAATGGTCAAAGGTTTTAGTTATTACAACCAGATTTTTTGCTCTCGTGTCCTCTGGGTGATGCTGAACTCCGCTCTTCAGCTGTCCTTGGAGGATGCGTGCGTGGCAGTGGAGCTGGCTCTCCAGCCGGAGGTCGCTGTGTGGAGTCGGGAGTGCAATAATTTTAAATCATGTTCCATTGTATTTGCATTTTTGCAGTGTTTGCGTTGTGTGGGAAGTTGGCCATATGATTACAATAAATAGGTGTGAGGAAGCGGCCAGTAACATTTTTAACACCCAATCAATCACTTGGCACACTCCGGTGCCGTGTACACCATGAATAATAATAACTGGACTTCAGTTATAGCTTCCATTGAAGGTTCTCTGGGGAAAAATTAGACGAGTAACTACAATTATGGCTGTAGCAAGATGGCTCCTTTGTAGTACATAATCTACTGTAATGTAAAAAACATGGATCATTAAAATCAATACATATTGCAGCCAGACTTTACGAGCTTGATTCTCCCTTACACGAAGACGTGTCAGTCTTGTCAAGAGCTGAGACCCAAAGTTATGGAAAACAGCATTAGCTCAAGGAAGGTTGGGCTTACTGTTTCCTCCAAAAAACCTTTTCCTAGTTCACTTCTTCCTTGTATTTATCACTGAATAGAAATGCAGGTATTTAACACGAGCAGACTTCTCTGCCACTTGGAATTCGGCATGAAAATAGTGTAGCCAACAGTGCTGCGAAGCAGACAAGTAGACAAGACTTGAGCATGCGTCTGGTTTATGGGATTGTAAGGCTTGGCTCCATGAGCCCCTTCCTTTGGGGCCAGTGCTGTGAAGTTACTTGTTTTCTGGGGAATGGGAAGCTGGTCCTGCAGGATGGTGCGTTGATCAGCGAAGAAACATTGTGTGATATCAGGAGTGCAAGGCACCTGACACGGGGCAGCATGGAGCAGCAAGTATTTTTGAGGTCGGCAGGGTTGGTTTTATTGAGAAAGGACATTGCCTTTGAGCTGACTGGTCTAAGCCTGAACATCTAAATAGCCCACCATGGAGAACGCTGAGGGCACCCGGTCATAGTACAAATAGACATTTAGGTGACTTCAAGGCCAAAAAGACCAAGAACATGGAGATAGAGAGAAGGAGAAATCCCCTGCCCTGATGGAGATGGAGCCAGAGGGACTGAGTATAGACAGTGCCCTTCTTGCTGGAGGGTCTAAGAAAGGAGCTATGAAAAGTCCTTAAGAGACAGTAGCTTACAGAGTCCTTAGAAAAAAAATTATGTTTATGAAAAAACAGATTTTCCAGCCGAAGCCAAGAATAAGATTGCCAAGTGCAGGCCAGTGTCAGTGTTGAGTCATGAGTATAAAAAATACTAAGCATTGAGCCTGGCCATTTTGTTAAAAACATTGCAAATGTGGAAAATGCCTACACTGATAAGCCAACTTTGTGGAGTGGTACCCGGGGTGGGAGTCACTCATCAAGCCTGAATTAGTCACCCAGGTTTCTTTGACAGTGAAGAGGCTTTTCTGGAGCGTGATTCATTGGACCTGTCTGAAATACCTACCCTGGGATGGAGCGAATGTCTCTGTAGGGATTCGAGGAGGACTAGACACCCAGCTCAGATGCATTAGTCCACATTTTAGGTGCCTGGGTTTGCATAGATGTTAATTTTTCCAGCTGTTCAGCAGAAAGAAACAGTTGCATGTTGAAAGTGAAGGTTAATAAAGTAATTCACGTTCTGTCTTTGCAGCACAGTGAAGAGACATTAGTAGCCATGAACATGACAAGGAGCAGCTGACGTTAGGAGTGAGATCCTGTTGTGGGCACCGAATCCTGTGGACAGGCACTGATGCTGCGGGATGAGCAGTGGCTGAGATGCAGGAGGGAAGGGGCTGGAGGGGTAGGGGATAGCTGCGGTTCGCAACCTCTTCACCCGGTAACACAAGAAAGGGCCATGGCAGCGTTCCTGTTGGTATCTCAGGAAGGGCTGTTCCTTGGTGCATCATCCCCCTGCAAACGTTGACTGCAAAGGCAAAGCAACAGGATAAGACCCTGCAGTTGTGCACCAAGGGAAGTTTCTTGTCTTCAGCTGGTGTTTCTGAAGGGTTGAGGCAGCCAAGTGCCTAGTCTGTACTACGGTACTGCAGCTCAGCCCTGGACGGGTTAGCCCTGTAGGAGAACTGCATTTTCACAGGGTGAGGATAACCTCTGGTTACCTACAAGCAGGACCTATGAATATGCACAGTGTATATTCTGCCCTCTGGGACAGTCAGTGTAATCAAGGAATTTAGAAGAGTGGCGGAACATCCTAGCAGATGGCATCACCGTTGCGAGTAGGTCCATTCATGTACAGCCATGGAGGACATAAGGGTCGTCTTGAACTTTGCATCAATCCCAGGGAGATGAACGAGAATTTTAAAAGGAAATGTTGGTTGGCACTTGCCCACAAAACCTGGTGTTTGCCAAAATGGCAAGAACCAAATTCTTCTACTGGTTAGGAGTGTCTTTCCCACGTTCTCCTACATCTACATTCTGCCAAATTTCACTCCCTCAATGGACCATCCATCCTGCCTCTGCAGACTCTGCTTCTGGGCTGGAGGCAGCCCGGGGAGCCATCAGGGTCCACGAGGCGGGGAGATCCTGCAGGAGCAAAAGGGGACACCAGTAATGATCCATCCCATTTAGGGTGCTGGATACCAGGATCTACCCACTGTGGTTCCTCAGGGCTTCGGGGAGAAGACGCTTTAAGCTGAACAAAGTAAAGTGGCCGTTCCCAGTTTACGTGAACGCAAATTGCAGGGCTGGGTGAATTATGGTAGAGGAATTTGCAGGAGCTCAGCCAACTCCCCCCTTCTCAGAGCGGCAGAACGGGCCCTGGATCTGGGATCCTAAAGTCTGAATCATGCATTGACATCACCGGGAGCGCTGCAGCTCTCCGACTCACGTCAGAGCTGAATTGATATGGTTACAGGAGACTGCGTGGCTTTTAATATTCCGGGAGAGCTGCTACAGTGGCAGAAAAAATTATTCATGGATCAAAAAAAGAAAGGCATTAGCAGTACAAAGTGTCATGATTGTCTCTGTTCTACCGCAAGGTTGAAACGATATGCCAGCTGCGGTACATGAGAAATAGCTTGAAGAAACACCAACAAAAATGCACTGATTATTCTTGAAAGACCCTAGCAATTCAAGCCAAGGCATCACTTACTAATTTATGGGGAAGTACAACGGGTGCACAGCCCTCCGCTGACTCGCAGGCGGTTGATCTGGAACAAGAGGCATCACAACAGAAGAGCGTAACAGTCGCGTGCTTTATGTCACTGGAAATAAAGGTTGAGGTGAACAGAGGAGCTGCCAGCGACAAAGCCATAATTAAGAGATGCCAAACCAGCTTTTTGTCCTAGAGGGGGGACAAAAAGGGAATACAAAGTTCAGGGAGGAGACGGCGGTTCCTGCCGTGTGCAGAGGGGAATAGAGGAGGGAATAATCTTTCCCGTGAGGAATCAAATCCAGATACCAACAAGCAAATACCACGCTGAATGTTGAGGCATACTGTTAAAAAAGGGGCAGGTACAAAGTCACCTTAACGGCTAAAATCTTTTACCAGCATCTGTTCAATGTTGAGTGTGAAGTTTGGCAAGGTGAGTGTTGCCAGTGAAGCCGTGGGTGGTTAGCAATAGTCCACTGGTCCACTGTCTCCACTGGTAGAAGAAAGTAAAAATGTCTATAAAATACTTGTAGGTGTTGCTGGAGGTACTGTGGATGCCTTTCGGGGTTATGAAGATCTGAACAGATTGCTGTAGGAGAAGCATGGTTGGAAGTTACTTTCTAAAGAGTCTGAAATCCTTCAAATGACCCCAAGCCAACTAAAACGTGTCAACACAGTAATAACTTTATAATAACGTCGTTTCATTAAACTTCTGCATTTTTGAAGTTGTTCACTCAGCTGATCCATTTGTAATTAGCGTTTAAACACTTTGTGAATATTCATTAGCTTTGCCACCCCTCCTTGTTGAGGAAGATCCCCCTTGGTACCCAGGAGGGGCCGAGGGGTCGAGGCGCTTGCCGGGGCGTCTCGGGAGGGAGCGGCGAGCTGGGGGGGCCCCTCAGCCCAGCTCTGCCGGCGGTGTTACCCTCACCTCGGGACACGAGAGCCTCGGAGCGGCTCGTGGTCACACCAGCAATCAGCAAAATCTCCTGCTGGGATAAACTGCTTGGCCTTTGGTCTTTTTGTTCATCCACTTGCTAATAAGATTACCCCACGCAGCAGAGGGACGGCGATACTATCCCCCAAGTAAGCAGGCAGGCTTTGTCGTGTACGTGAGAACACCCTGGCTGGGCGTTTGCTCCAAAATAAAAAACCCTTATTTTTCTGGAAATAAAGCAATGGCTGCAAAAGCTGTTATTTCACACCCAGCAGCTCCGATCTGTGCGGGTGAAAGTCCGCGCGCGTGAGGGTGCGTTTGAGTACTCGGGATTTCCCCGAGTCTGACCGCATTGCTGGGAATACTTCGCAGCCCTGTGTGATGCTGAATCTCTGCTACCGAGTCTCCGCTACCTTCGGTCTCACGTCACCGACCCTGTTAGGATGGCAGTTGGGGGGGGAATATGTTAACTTCTGAACTAAGCCAGTGTTATGTGGTGCTGCTGAAAAGCCGCAGATGCAGAGTCCCACAATGCCGTTTTTACAGCCTCTTCTCAGAGCGGGACCTTGCTTCTAAATGAAAAAGTTCGGTCTTAAAATAGAAAACCACACTGAATTATACAGCCACTTGATAATTATTTTTTAGTGCTGCTGCTAAAAATGCCCCATTAAAAGACTATAAGTCACCGCAGAGTGCCATCAGGCTACCACACGCGGGGATTTTATTTCCAGCTGCATTTTATTTCCTAATTTTGGCGGGCCGCACTCTTGAGATCAGAGAGTAAATATTTACATCTATCTCCATTCAGCTCTGCATCTCGATCTTG
>NW_009222030.1:0-13204 GCF_000690835.1 Fulmarus glacialis
TGGCAGCCGCCCCTCTCGCTCGCAGCCCTGCGCGGCGCTCCCGGGAGCCTCCTCCTCGGCACCCGAGCGGGGGAGAAAGGGGAAGGGGAAAAAAAAGTCCTTCGCCCTCGGAGGGCGAGACTTTAAATGTGGCCCTTTGCGGTCCGCCCTCGGGGGAACCTCGCTCTCAAGCGGACCGGAGCAATCAGCCCTGACAAGGCTTTCGGTGGCCCGTATTCACAAAAACGGGGGGGACGGGGGAAACAATCTTGTTTCCTTTCTTTGCCCTCGGGAAAAAAAAAAAAAAGGAAAAGGAAAACACACGCGTGCTGAAAATCGTGTAACAAATACACAGCATCAACTGTATCGCACTCACAGGGAGGAGGCGATGAAGATGCAGGCTTTTCCGAGGTTGGAGGAGAGAATATGTGAGTTAAAAAATTATTAAGGGCTAGAGGATGATCGTTAAACGTTGCCCTTTAGTTCAAGAAGCAATCCACAATGCAGAAATTCTATCTTAAAAGAAAAGCTTTATGTTTTCACGTGTCGATAATGGCGAGCTATACTCTACACACTGTAACTATTGTTATTTTTGACATTTTCTCACATGGGTGTGCAGCCCCAAGTTTTTCTGCAGCTATCCAGAGATTATACATTGTTGCTGGTGGTATGGCTAACTCTGCTTGCAGTTAGCCTTGTCCAATGCTTTTTTGATCATAACCCTCATTTTGGTTACATTTTGCCGTACTGTGCTGCATACATTTCCCATACTTGTGTCTGACTCAATTTTTTTTAAGCTTTTTTTCTTTCAATGGGCAAAAATAGTTCAATTGTTTCTCCAAACAAATTAAAGGAAAACTGTCTTTCCCACTCTCCTCCCCCATGTTAAAAAAAAGGCTTTGCAGCCAAGTCACTGAAAACTTGTAATATTTTCCTCTTCTGGAGAAAGAACTCGGGTATGGGAGGGATGGCCATCAGAAATCTATTTGAATTTAGTCCCATTAGGAAAAGGGTGTGGAGGGATTGTAGTTTGTATATGCTCAATTAGAGCTTTGCTGCTAAATTAACCAGAGATCCTACTTACATTAAATGCCACTGTTTTAGGGGGAGTACTTTTGGCATCATCTCCAGAAGACAAGTGAGCATGCTCCAGTGTTGGGCTGCAGCAGCTGGGACGGACAACCTTTCTCAATGTCCCTCCCCATCAGTCGTTCTCGGCAGGGAAATTACTCTGCCTTCAGGAAGGTCTTCCACCCTGCCCGGACACAGGCAGGCAGCAAAGAGATTGAGGGTCAATTCTGTTTGGAGTGCAGAGAAATCAGAATATTACCTTGAAATAACATGGCAAATGAGAGCAGCTTGTATGTGAAAAAAACCCGGGGCAAAGAGTTCTGGAGAGACAGAGCTTTTCCTCTGGCCTCATTTGTTATATCTGTGCAAATCTCTGTAGCAAATAAGCTAACAGTTATACAGGCAATAATCTCATTTACTTCACAGTCATGATTCATTCGTTCTCCTATGCTAAGTGAAACAGTGGTCCGCTGGAAGAAGGAAAAAAAAAAAAGTACGTCTTTAACTTTATAACCATGAGCAGACCAATTTAGAATTGCACAGGTAATTTTAATTCCAGCGTTTCTTATTTATGAAAGCTTGATTTTTTCCAACTTCATGCTTCCTTTAACATGGCCAAAAGTCTTTATTAAACTTTATTAAACTAAATCCACCTGGAAGAGCAAGGAAGGCCTTTGAACTTGCTGCAGTACAAACATAAAAGATGGCCCATGTAAAGTTTATGGTCTCAACATTGACAAAAAACCCTGAGTCTGATGCAGCTGAGTGTCCTTGTCAAACTGGGTGAGAGAGGGGATTTAACTACATACATATGCTCAGATCCACTGAAATTTGTTACAAGCTTCTAGCTCATGAGCAAATACATTTTGTCATCTAAGGCCAAACCCCAAAGCCCTGCTTACAAATATCACTGTGTGCAAAGACCAGTAATTATGTTATTCCTAACTGCTATTCTTTAAAGGGAAAGCACCATCTTCCAGACGGGAAACAGATTTGATAAACACATTTCAGTGCCGGACTTTATTCAGCATTACAGCTCTTCTCTGAACCTTCTCCAGTATCACCATTGCTGCATTGTGCTGACTAGAGCTGGGCTCAGTTTTTCAACAGAAGCTTCTCTCTAAACAAGAGTACTCTTCTAAGAGTTCTCTTCTAAACAAGAGTAATATAAACTTTCTGTCATCCTCTCATATTCATCCTCCTCCCATTTATACTTCTAACTGTGCTGGCTATTTTGTTCACAGCATCACTTCATACATTCACTTGATTACTCACTGCGATCTGCAAACCTTCCCTGGTATGAAATTTAAGACAGAGAGAAGTTTTTAATTATTTTGAATTTTCAGCGAAGTTTGGTTAAATTTTCTCTCATAACTTTTTTTTTTCCTAAATCAACAGGAAGAAAAATCCAAATCTGAACGCAACCGTGTTTTCCTGATCAGTATAACCATATATTGTCAATGTTCTTTTTTCTTACTTACTTTTTCTACATAATGTATTTCTTAAAAAAATGGTACATGGGGTACTGTGAGTAAAACTAGCATTTGCAGGTGTGTTTCTAACTGATTTTCAAGTTAGTTAAAGTTATTCTTCCATAAGGTGAAAGGTTATGAACAAATTGTTGAATGCTTATGAACTTGCTGGGCTACTCAGGTATGGCTGCTGTCTCATAAAGCTCTATCTGCAGCTTAAATACGTAGCAAGGAAGGGTTTATGTGCACCTGCTGACACCAGGGCTATATTAATGCAGCTGTTGGTGCATAAAGCCGTTTTCATGAGCAGCTGCATTTACCCTGTAGAATCACTCTGCCCACCTTTATGGGGAATTGGGTCCCCACTTACTCATTAACCTTCCCAAGTGGATTTAAATATGGTCTTTATGAAACCAGTAAGACTTTTGTTGACACAGTATATACCCAACTCAAACCCACAAAGAAAACAAAATGAAAGTTAAAACCATTTAAACCTACTATATCATCTTCATCCTTTTTGGGGTGGGAGGGTCCTGTCAAGGTCTTCTGGTTGAATCCTCAGCTCCAAGGAGGGCCAATTTTGAAGTTATGCCAGATTTCTCAGGGTCATATTCAGCTGAGCTCTTACTGTCTCCAAGGATGGAGATTCCACAGCGTCTCCGGGCAACCCAGTGTTTGACCACATTTGTGATCCCCCCCGATATCTAATAGGTCTGTTCCAGCTTGTACCTGTTGCCTCTCACAGTGAGAAGGCCACTGTGGACCTCCAAGAAGGCTCCATCTTCTCTATACCTACCCATCAGGTAGCTGAAGAGAACAATAACATTCCCATAAGCCTTCTCTTTTCAAGCCTGAACAGCCTGACCTTCTCAGCCTCTTCTTGTATGTTATGTACTCCAGCCCCACCACCATCGTGGCAGCCCTCCTCTGGATTTGCTTTTTTATGTCCGTGTTTTTCATGTACCGAGTAGCTCAAAACTGCACACAGTAGTCCAGATGCGTTCTCACAAGTACTCCATAGATGGGAATAACAGCTTTTCTCAACCTGCTGGCTATTCCCTTGCTATTATGGCCCAGGATGCCCTTGACCTTGGCACACCGCTGATTACTTGTTGCTCACCAGGACACCCAAATCCTTTTTTGCAAAGCTGTTTTCTATCCACTTGGCCCCCAGCTCATAAAGTGGATGGCTATTCTGTCCCAGATGCAGGGTGCTGCACCGGCATTTGTTGAACTTCATGAGATTCCTGCCAGTCCGTTTCTCTAGCCTGCTGAGGTCCCTTCGGTGCACTGACCACTCCTTCCCAATTTGCTGTCATCTGCCCTTCATCTCATCACTGATGTCTCTGACAAAGATCTTACACAGTATCAGCCTCAGTATCCACCCTTGAAGCACTGGCCACCATCTGGACCTGCTACTGCTGATCACAACCCTTGAGCCCAACGCTCCAGCCAATTTTCCACCTAACTTATCTTCCATTTATCTATTTTATACTTCCCTGATGTGGTTAAAGGAGGTCTATGGGTGATTGTGTCAAAAGCTTTGCTAAAGTGAAGGTAAATGACATCCACTGCTCTCCCCTTCTCCACAGACTCAGTTATCTCATTATAAAAAGCAGTCAGGTTTGTCAGCCAGAATTTGCCCTTTGTAAACCCTTACTGCCTGTCCCCAGTCACCTTCTTGTCTTTCAAACGCCTGGATATGGTATCCAGGAGGATTTACTTCTTAATCCTTCCACAGACTGAGGTCAGGCTGGCTGGCCTGTAGTTCCCTGGATCTCCCTCCTTGAAGGTGGACACTTTTGTCTTTTTCCAGCCACCAAGCGCTTCTCCCAGTCAGCACCGCCTTTACACAATACACACACAAACCTGTCATGATACACATACCCTATTGTTACTACAATTACTGTGCCCCTGTGACCTTGCATCGCGTCTCTAAACTATCGCTGATTATCCTCCTTCCATTAGCCCTTTACCAAGTTCTGCCCTCTCAAAATAACACATGGACTTACATGGCACTATGTTCTTTTGAAGCATCTAGGATCTGGCTCAGATCCTTCAATGGCACTTTGGCTTTGTTTTCATTTGATACAGTGATACACCAGACTCATTAAGAGCTTTCAGTGAAGAATATATCCTAGGCGTATAGTGCTTATGTGCTAAAACTAAAAAGAAGATTTTTTTTGTCCTAGAAAAAATTCAGACGTAAAAAAATATTTTTTGCACCTCAAATAACAGAATTGTAAATTTAAAAGTGGCTAATCAAACATCTTATTGTATGTCGATGTCTTATTAGTTCAATAATTTGCTTCATATTAATTTTTTTAAATCCGATAACCTTGAAAAGCTTCGTACTTTTTAATACAAGAAATCAAGCAAGATCATTTTCACCTTATAAAATGTTTTGAAGAAAGTTATAACTGTATAGGGTAAGTATTAGAATTTTAATCAATATTCGTGCAAATATTTTTATACTAGAATAAATTACTCTTTTTACCCATGCTACTTTGGTAGCAGTTCCTGCTAAGACAAAATAATGTTCAACTGAGGGAAATACACCTGTAGAGCTAAAGCACAACTGCTATACTAGTACCAGAAGTGTATATATTTTTCTTGTATTGTAATATCATACCAAAAACCTTGCATTTTTACCTTGCTGGACCTGCACCTCCATTTACCCAGCCCGCTTGCTTCTGCCACTTTCCTTCAGCTACGTATAGCAATTGCGACCACATGAAGTGCTGGATCAGACAAAGAAAATCTGCCCCTAAAGTTCTTCTCGCACACTGTGATGGGACTGCTGAGCAGGTGGCACCAAATTCCAACCATGAGAAAAAGGGCAGTGCCTGCTGGGTGCTCCCGGGCAGCCTGCTGGAATTGGCCCTGCTTGAGCAGGGGGGTTGGACCAGGTGACCTCCAGAAGTCCCTTCCCGCCTCAGGAATTCTGTGGCTCTGTGATACTTTTTGTGGAAAACAAAATTCTTTCTGCTGCTCTGCTTTATTTCACACTGCTCTTCCAACTTCTCCAATCGTTCTTCTCTTTAACCATCTTTCTCTTTTCCTTTTGCCTTTATTTTCCCTTTCACCTTTATTTTTGCTAGTCTTTTATTCTCAGTCTCTCCCATATTCTCATCCTGCAGCATGTGCTCAACAATAGTTATGCTATGACATACTCTGTATATTCATGCAGTCTGTTCAAAAAGACGTTGCCATTCCTCCTATCAACGATGAAAAAAACCCAGCTCACCCCTGTACTCCGACTTTAACCAAAAATGCCCTCAAGCATACACATTAAGGGGTTAACTGAGCTAAGTATAAGAAATAGAGCTAGAAGTGTTTTATTATGGTTTTGCTGTTTAAAGAGCCATGTGCTCTTCCCCTTGGCATCACACTGTTGAACACGTTAACTTAACTTTTGTTTAGAATTGTGCAACATTGTCTTCTTCCCTTGATTTCCTGTGCTTGAATACATAAATTTTTGTACCTTCACAAGAATTTGATAATAAAAAGCACTGCTGAGGAAGGGCAGAATTAAAAGCCATCCCACCATTAGCAAGCGGAGATATACACTTTAACAAGCCCCCTAGACACACCCTTTGTGCTGCTCTCTTTGGGATGTCCTCTGAAAAATTATTCTAAGGCAGCTTTATTAATTCATATTTGACAATTACTTCTCATCACTGACCACATACATTAGAATGCTTTCCTCCTAAATCATAATGATTTTGCAGCCCTCAGCCTAAGTGGCCCTACATCTTTTATGTTGAATGTACTTTCTAAGTTCACTATTAAGCTGATTACACCTTGAGGATGATCAATCTGTGTTCTCCATTGGCCACTTACTATGTAAATCTAGAGTTATGTACACATGTAAATTTACTAGCTCATGTAATTAGAGCACAGAAGATATAAAAAAAAATGGTGGTGGTGAAGCGTGTTTTTAAATGGCAAAAATTCAGCATGTCTGTACAAGTAGCACATTTCATGCAGCAGACTTAAGATCTGCCTCTCTATGTTGAAGTTCTTAATGGCATTATGAAAGAGACGAAATCAAGATGGAAAGATGACTGATTTAGTCACAGAACCAGTTAAATGGCTTTCCAAACTTGAGGCCATAGATAGATAGCTTTTTGATTTACAGATAGCACAGAAGCTTGATCTTTCAAACCTTTAACGGAAGTAAATAAAATCCAGAAAGTATGAAGAAGGAAATACAAGGAGATTGGCTTCACTTCAGGATAGAGTTAAGAGTTTTAAGTTCAAGTATTGTAAATTCAGACATTCAGCTGCTTGCTGGCTTTTAAAATTCTTATTTTAATTTACTTTTATTATTAAAACAATTACATTTTCCTTAGAGCTTCTTAAGCTCATGTTTTTGGTTCAACTTCCAACCCTAAACTTCTGAATAACCAAATTTTTGTATGGAATTATTTTAATCTAACAAATACTAGAAAAAAATATTGTCCCTGAGCTTTTTGCACAGTGTAGTAGGACAGAGGTTTTCCATTCCCTGAGACTACCTCCATTTCACCCTAATGGCATGCCCTCTGAAAGCACCTTAGCATCAGCTTCATCTGACTCACCAGACGAAGGCATCAGGGGTGGGGAACAGTCATTCTTAAAGACTGAACCAGAGTGCAGAGCAACCAGAAAAGTTGAAGGTTTCCCTGATCGGTTGTGGACATCTGTCCTTTCCTTCCCCAAGCAGCTCCTTGGATTTGCAGATTCTGACGGTCTCCTTGAACTGTCTTCCCCCACTTTGGGGCTTTAGGTAGCAGGTACTGTTACCACATGATTCCTCCACATGCAGGATCAAGATACACATTGCTCCCAATATAGCAAGCAATTCTATTGTTTTCTTTCTCCTTTCTTATATCAGGAAGGAAAGGTGACTTTTAAGTAATCACTGGGCATCAGAATCAGCACCTCACCAAAACGAGTCTCAGCTCCAGCCTCCTCGCATACTCAAGTGGACAGCTCTATACCAGTAAAAGACAGTTCACGTTTCTGAAGTTGTAGTACTATCATAGTACATTCTCACATCTCTTTTTTTTGCAGACAGAGATTTTGCTTTTGTTTTTCCTACATGTGCCTGTTATAAACACCCTTTAAAATGGCTCATCGGGAAATAGTAAGATTAGCAAAGGCTGAAGGTGGAAGAGGCTACAATTGTATTACATGTTGATATTTCTTTCTTATACCATCCCACTCCAGCCATTCCACTTTTAAGTTCTCAAATACATTTGTAATAATTATCACAATGATTGCAAAACCAAATATTAAACAGTAAAGCTGTTTCATAAAAACAAAAAGACTACAAAGAGAAAAGGAACTAAGAGAGAAACGGATAAACTAACTTAGGGCTTATATTTGCAGTAAGATAATACATGCTTGAATAGGTGCTTGAAAGATGATGCAAATGCACTGAATGGTTTGGAAAAGCACAATTTGTAACCATGTGTGTACTTACACATAACTTAACCAACTCAACCTTACCATTGTCTGGTGACTCCAACCTGACAGCTAAGGTAATGGGCTCTGTCAATAGTTCTGCCTGCACTGTTTAAATCAACAAGTGTTTTGCAAGAGCCACTGTAGCCCTAATGTTTGGAAGACAGGTAGCATAAAGCTATCCCTCCCCCCCAGACACACTTGCAGTCCTTTCTATGCTGTCCCTCTCAGAAGATAAGTTGCAGCCTCAGCTTTCCCCTCCCCATTTTCACTCTTATAATTAAGAAAGATCCCGTGTTAGACAATTCAAGTATATTTGATGAGATGGTTGCAGATACTGTGCTTGCTAGGATGCAGGCTTCCAAAACCAATTGTCCTTTGTATACTCCTCTATCCACAGTCTCAGCCCTATGCTTACCGAAGGGAAAAAAAGTCCTATGAAGGACAGACTGAGCTGAGACGAAGGTGTCCATTTTTTACATCAGAGAGTGCCAAAGTATGAGGAGGAATTTAATTTCTATATAGAAAACTATGGCGTTCCCTCTTAGTTTAAATACAGCTGGGTTGGTTAAATATATACCCTGAATCCAGAAAAAAAAGAAACAACAAGATCACGAGGCTGAAAGAGGTCAAGAGGCCATCTGTGTCCACCCCCCTCCTTTAAGGCAGGATGATCAACACCTATCTCACTCCTAATGCATTGGTCTAACCTGTTCTTAATGACCTGTGATGAAGACATCTCAGACTCCCAGGCTACTGCATTGCTCTACTCTCCTCACCTTTAGTTTTTCTAATGCTTAAACGTGGTTTCGTTTGCATTTTAGGCCTTTATCTTCTCCTCCGATCTACCATAGATATGGAGATTTTTTTTCCCTCTCTCTTTGCCAGATCTCACCCTTATGCAGGAGCTACTGCAGTGTTTCTCCTCGGTCTTTTTCTACCCTGAGCAACCGCAGCTCCGTCCAGCTCTCCTTCTAGGGCACGTTATGTCGGTCCCTGCTCATTCAAGCTACTATGGACTTTCTCCAGTTGGTGCAGAGAAAAGGATGCATTTTTGATGCTGAGCATACTGCTTAGTTTGAAGCCTTACTGATGCTGGAAGCATTACTTCATTTGCCACGGAGGCTGTATGTCCTTTTCCACATCCCAATAAGCATTTTATTCCTCCCCCACCCCTCCAACAACATGGAATTGCTCACTCTTGTTCAGAGATCAGACCTACCATCCTAACTTTAGGACTCTCAAATTTAAAAATGCAGTTTAATACATTATTGCAGATATTTTAGTGATGTAAAGACATACACCATTTCAATCGAAGACCTCGCCCAATCATTATTTTCAAAAAATATTAAAGAAAGAAATCTAACAGAGGTGTTTAGAGCACTAATTTTGGGAAAATTTTGTACATTTTGGCAAAATCAAAACTCTAAATCAAAGCGTAATAAACAAAGAATACTGCTAGTGCTTGTGTATAGATCTGCCTGAATTTTTTCAAAGACAATGGCACATACATTGTTTTCTGTACTGGTAGTATTTCAACAGACCAGGATCAGGAATATCAGAAAACCACTCTTTTAACTACAGAAAAGTCTTAACAACGTCTCATTAGAGTCTTAAGCCAAACAGTCTGATTTGTAGAAAAAAACCTCCAAGGATGGAGAAAGATACTGTTTATGTCTATGAAACTGAGATGGTCACATTTGCTCAGGTATTCTATTCATACCTATATATTTTTTGAAACAGGTCACATAACTACAGGTTCAAACAGGGAACTACACTCCTGCTGTTGCAGTGATTAGTTGTTGAACAGGATCCCATTTTGCTAAGGACTGTATAAGTTTATTGCAAAAAGATTTTCCCTGGCCAAACATTACAAGCTAAATACCAGATAAGGAATGGGTGGACTGAAAAAAAAAACCCCAACCCCAACCTACAACCCCCATCCCCACCCTGCACCTAGAGAGTGGAGTTAAAAGGAACAATGAAAAATTGGCCAAGTACAGGGTTTGCTGTGATAGAGAAGTGTCCTACTGGAGCAGCTGCTTAACTGTTGTTGAGTCATTCTTGGTAGAAACTAGAGCAGGGTAAACAATGCAACAATTCAAAAAATTTAGGAGACACCCTTAGGTAAGTGATTTGGCAAATATATTTAGCTTTGCTGGGGACACTCACTGAGACTACTTACATGCCTAAGTACCTTGCTAATCAGGAGGCTATTTAAGCTATTTGGAGTCAGAAATTGAAATGTCTTTCTTTGTGTGAAGATGGTGGGCCTGGTTTTAGCTAGTTCTGGCAAGACAGAATCATGCATAATACAATATGTCTTCCAAACATGCCTTTAGTTGAATTTATTTGCTACCTAATGTGTTTTAAAGGTAGTTTTTTCATACTCATTATTGTAGATCCATGTGTTCCTCTTTTTCTGTTAAAATGAAATCAATGAAAGAAATGAATCAATCCAACACTTCAGTATTCGTAGAATACTTCTATTTTTGAGGCAAAGCATGTTTGCAAACAAAAAAAGCTTTTTCAGAAATTACTTAAATCTCATTCCCTACTGCTTTGATAAAATCTTTCATTTTCTTTTAATAAAAATGATAAAGAACAACCCTGGATTGTGACATGTAGAACGGGTACTATTCAAGGAAAGCAATGTATAATTGTGTATACATTGTGTATAATTTTGAATGTGTCAATATTCATAAATATAATACATTTTGTTTTGTTGTATGACAAAACACACGGTTTGGTTTTCCATACCAACTGTCTTACATGCAATTTTATGACAAAATGCATTTTATTTTATAATCTACCCATAAGAACCGAGTAAAATATTACATATTCCTATTAAATGGATTATATCCCTTTTCTCTGGAGGAGCTGGTCGTGATATTATTCAAGAATTCTATTTGATTCGTTACTTTGAAGTGTGTTAAATTCCTCAGTGCCTGTTTCTTAGCATCCCTCTTCACTGACACATTGTTTGTGAATACATGCAAATTTTGGTGGAGTAAGAAAATATGTTGGTTAGAGAAGTCATGTATTGTATTTCTATTTAACAATCAGCTATGCAACTATGCAGTAATAAATTGCAATTTACTCACTGTGTGAGCTTATTTCCCAAGTACTTTCTCACTATTCTGTCAAAAAGTGGAAAAAGTAAATGATAACCATGGATACCAGGGAGAGCACGAGCAAGGAGTAGTAGGCTTGCCGACATCGAGTAAGCCTTCCTAATTCACATGACTCAAACAAGAAAATCAAGTGAGCTGGCAAACACCAAACAATGGAATGAAGAAGTAATGCAAGAGTAATTCCTAATTAATGCTGTTTATTTTGTAGAAGCAGAGTATTTAAACATTTGGAATTTCATCTGAACACCACCATTCAGAATATGTTGGGTCTAAAACCTGTATTTGTCATTTGCATTGTAATGCATTGTATCTCGAAATAGTGCATATATACACATTATAGGCATAAAATGCCATCTATAAAATCACCAGCTGTAATTATTCATACTCATTGTAATTAAACATGCTAAAGTCAAAGCAAAGAGACAAAGTAATAGAAGCTAAAAGAGGAAAAGATAAAACTATGCATATTTCTGGGCAGATAAAATTCTAATAAACAAGAATACTTTCAAGGGATAGTTTCTCTTCTTTACATGCAAAAAGCCAGTTTGGTGACTGCAGTAAGAAATTCTGGAAATTAAATGCAAATGAAGGTGAAACTGAAAATCAAGTTGTATCTTAAACAAGGAAATGTACATACATATTAGATATCCCCTAATCCATAACCAAATGACTGAATTGCTACTTCAGAGCAAGTAAAAACATTTATTGCAAAAAAAAAAAAGTTCCTGAATAGTCAAAGTATGGAAATGGCTCTCTATTTATACCTGCAGCAATGGGGTCTCAAACTTCATATGTTCCCCTAAGACCTACCTACCTATAATCCAGACAGGAAAAACATGAGAAAATACTGTACAGATTGCAAAAAGGATAGAACCTACATTGAAACATAGCATGAATTTAAGGAAAAAAGCTGCTAAGAGAACAATGTGAAGATTCAACCCTATACTGTGTTTTGTAAATGCAAGTATTATTCTAAATACAAGCAGAAAGGAACCTCGCCCTACCTCAACTCATAGTGTCTGCAACTACCACTTACCAAAAAGAAAAAAAAGAAAAAGGAAAAAAAAAAAAAGGGCTTTGTAGTTCTTGTGTAACTGGTTCACACACAGGTAGGCAGAAATCTGCATCAAAACCCTGCATCAGCTCTTTTTTGTATGAATGCCTTGTGTTACCCTTACCTTGCCCCATGCATTGGGATGGAACTGCAGCACTGACATCACTTACATAAAGCAAAATAAGTTGTACAGCATTAAAACCAGACCACAGAGAACCTTTCTCTGGCTATACCCTATCGCAAGCTCTTCCTATCGATACTGCTACTTATTGCCTGTTTTAAGTATAAATAATACCCTGGAGAAAACACTCCTATGAGCAGGGCAATGGAAGCCAAACAGCTTGCAGTGTATCAGCTCCAAACTGAAGGCTTAAAATTCCCTAAACATACTATGTTTTTAACTTTATTATAAAGCGCGGAATATCTGTACTATTTCAGAGTTGATTGCACAGCGTGTTTTGTACGTCAGAAATTAAGCCCTACCCTCACATCCAAACCCCTGTGTGTTTGGGGGTTCCAGATGCAGGAGGTGCTCAGGCAAATCTTTAGGCACTGAAGAACGTTCTTGTAAAACTTCTGAACAAAACCACTGTGGAAGCCAAACTTTCAAAGTTGACAGAAAGTAGCAATCCCAGCATGGTTTTAATGGTAAAAAAAAGCAATGGAAGCATTTGACTTTTAGAAAACAAATCGACTACTTTGAACTTCTCACCCAGAATAATGAGATATTATTTACCACTCGGGTGAAGGGGTCCATTTTGATAGAAGCCAGGACTGAGGCACAAATTTACACCTCTTGGATTTGCACCCGAACAGTTTCTAGCGGTGTGCTCCTTTTGCCCCAGCTGCACTTCTTTAAAAGGATCCTTGCCTCCATCCTATCTTCTCTTGGTCTTTACTTCCTCTTTCACCGAGAGTGTTATAAAATCCCTAGGATCCCTTTTCCACAGAGAAGTTGCTTTCTCTCCCGCCTTGCGCCCGCGTGGCCGGAGGGGAGGCGTTGGGGGGAAGGCAGTGCTGCCGGGGGTGGCTGGGGCCGGGGG
>NW_009222031.1:0-214 GCF_000690835.1 Fulmarus glacialis
TAGAACACACACACAGAGGCAGGCAGCATCAGAGAAAAAAAAAATCCAATTTAAAAAAAAATGCTAATTATTTCAGTATTATCAAAGTCAGCTGTTGCTGGTAGGACTAGAAGGGACACTAATTTAAATGAAGCATTTTCAGCTTGACAGCTTCCCTGTGAGATCAATCCTCAATTTCGGTCCTAACCACCAGAACAATGGTTTGAAGTGCATT
>NW_009222031.1:432-714 GCF_000690835.1 Fulmarus glacialis
TCTGTGCTCGTCTTGCCGCTGCTATTTTTATGATGTCCCATAATAAGAGAACAAAAGGGACCATTTTATGAAATTAATAGCCAGCACAATTACAAAACTTAACGGCAAGGGAGGGATTTCTGCAGATATTATTCTTCCAGCCAGGTCCTCGCGCCGCACACAGCCAGGCCATGCCGGGACCGTCCCCCGCGGCAGCGCCGGGGCGAAGAGCACGGTGCGGGCGACACCGCGCCGAAGGGAAGGGAAACTTTCTGGAAGCCCGATGAATTATTTAACGTCAGC
>NW_009222032.1:0-7281 GCF_000690835.1 Fulmarus glacialis
CATCCGCTCCCGAGCTGCTGCAACCCTGCGGGGCAGCGCTGGAGTTTGGGGCTCATCCAGCCAGCAGCACCCACAGCAGCAGCACCGCTGCCACGGCACCGTGCAGCACCGGGGCACTCGCCAACACCGCAGCATCGTGTCCCTGTCCCCTGCTCTGCAGCGATTACGCTGTCTCTGAGGTTGGTCTTGCTGTCACAGGCAGTGGCAGATGCGGTCCCAGCCACCAAGAACAAGAGACCTGAGCTCAGCTTTAGGTCCAGTGATAGCCCCGTGCTTCTGGGCTGGATCCCACATTAACCCTCTTTAAACCCCCTTCCCCAGCCCCGCAGCAGGCAGAGGTCTGGCGCTGCCAGCCTCCGGATCAGAGCAGGCAGGAGGCCTCTCCGGGATGCAGGCAGAGCTCTGGGCGAGCTGCTCTGACCCCTTTATCCTCCGAAACATCAAAAGTTTCAATTATTCTGCATGTGACTCATTTCTGATGAGACTTTTCCCAGCAGAAACTCAGTAGGTGGGACAGGCAGGCACCCACAGCGGCTTTTTCTACCTCTCGAGACGAAGCTGTGCAGCATCAGCAGAGCCAGCAGAGCCATCTCGCGGGAGGTGACTTTGGTCTCATTTGGGGGGAAGGATGTTTCGACCCCGCCGACGCCAGTGGCACGAGGAGGTAAGGGGCCGGTGCCCGGAGGAAGCCCCCCTCAGCTGGGGAAGGAGGGAACAGAACAATCAGTCATTTATTTTGGTCAGAAGCAGCGTCCCATTAAAATATTGCCCTCCAAGTTGTGCGCACATGGCAAAAACCAGAGCGCCCGGCGACCAGCCAGACAAAGGGAGCCTGTGCTCCCGAGATGTTTTATTCATGCGCAGCCTTGAAGCGCAAACAAGCCCAGCTATTCTGCTGCCCCGGACGCGATGCAGCCCTGCCTTTGTGCTCCAGGAATTGCAAAGCGGGGCTGGAGTCCTCCCCGCCGTGTGGGACTTGTTGCTCTGCTGCCGGAGCGACTGCTCCCCCTCCCCAGGTTTACTCAGAGCAGGCTGGTTCAGCACCAGAAATCGCAATTGCTTTTCCAATTCAGCTAGTTTATGGCACTCATTCGCCTGGCTGCTTTGTCAGAGTGGCAGGCTCTGCTCAGGACCAGCGCTTGGTCCCTCCAAGCAGAGCCCGGAGCATCTGTCCCCGGCGAGGAGACGGAGACGGTCCCCTGCTCCCAACCCAGCTTCCAGTGGCAAGAAAAGGCCACTTGCAAACAAAGCCATAATGGAAGAGCCTTAGTCTCACCCTGATCATTTCTAATTGAGTATTAATACCATCTTGATCTTCCTTTAATGCTCCATTTAACCTGAATGTTTGTCTTATTTTCGTTCCGGGCAGAGGATTAGCCATCCTGGGCACACGTGGTGTCAGGCCATGGCTACTGCAAGCAGAGTTGGAAAGCTACTTCCACACAGAAATAATTGCAAATTCAACCATCGGAATCGTTAGAAATGAAGTTAATACCCAGGCACCAGCGATTCAGGGCGCCCTGTGCGGCAGGGTGGCATCACCCCAGCCCCGCTCAGCGGGACGGAGCAGAGCTGCCCTGCGGTGGGGGACTCGGGCGTCTCGGGATGGGGGACACGGGCGTCTCAGGGCTCATGGGACAACTGTGCTAAAGCGCCTGCCCGAGGGAGGTAACTGTGCGGATTCGGAGCAGAGACTGCGCATCTCTTCCGCCATGCCAGGAGGGTAGATGGAGGTGGTACCAGGCATGGTCACGCTGGGAGCTCCGGCCTTGCCAGCCATGCTGGATGGTCCGGGCAGGCTGTCAAAGCTGGGGATGTCCCATCCTACGTGCAAACCCAGCGTGAGGGCAGGGGGGCAGCAGAGAAGGAGCAGACTTGGCGGCGGAGTGTATTTCCCATCAAGAAGCAAGGTGGGCAATGGTTAAGAGATGCCACAAATCTCCATCCCCATCTCCACCCAGCCCGGGCTCCCGGTGCTGCGTGGTGACTCACGGTGGGGAAGACCCCGTTGACCATGGCAAAGCCAGATCAAGCCCAGCATCCAAGGGCTGGCCGCAACCAGTGCTCCTGTCCACGTGTGACTTAATTTTCCCGCTCAAACCCTCGTTGTTCAGAATTCACAACACAGCTTGGGGCGTGGGGCAAACTGGCACCAGATCAAAACAAGAGGGTGAAAAAGTCCATTTAAAAAGTACCCGTGAGGTGAATGGGTGGTACTGTGCGCCTCTGCCCTCCCCTGCAGAGCAGGGATCAGCCGCCCCCCACGTCCCACACAGCGTGCTCCTCCCAGCCGGGTCCCGCGCTCCCCAGCCCACGCCGTCCTACCCAGCTTCTCCAGGAACACACGCAGCTCCACAGCCACCGAAGGACGTTTGGTAAGGCATGAGTAATGGGCCGGTTTAATCCCTTCCAAAATCACGATAGCCCCGAAGGATGTACCAGTTGAGGAAGACGTTAGCATGGAAGGCGTGCAGCAAGCAGCGCTGCTGCCAGAAATACCAGAGGAATTAGCAAATTGGGTTGCAGCTCTCAAGTGAAACCATTTATTGAGGATGGACTGTTCCTTCTTGTAATCCTCTGTCATCAGCACTCGCTGCGAAAATTTAACTGTGTCAGACTAAGGCGGCGTGGTAAGCCCCAGGGCTAGTTCTGTGGGTAGAAAGACTCATTCGTTGCCCAACGCTATTTGCAAGTCAAGTGTATTTCTTTCTTCGTGTTGTAATTGCTGAGGATTGGGAATGCCTTACTAAGCAGCGAGCGGCGGCCGGGCCGTCTGGTGCTGAGGTGTGCTGAGCTCACACCGATCCCATCCCGCTGGCTTATCTCCTCCCGCCGGACACCTGCCTGAAGCAGATAAAGCGAGATGTGCCAGGGCTTGAGCAAACTTTGGGGGATGCACCTTTCTCCGTGTCGCAGTGACGGTGGCAGCCGCAGGGATCTGCTCCATCCCCTCCATCGTCCCCTCCATCGTCCCCTCCATGGCGGTGGCCCAGGGAGCGTCTCTGCCGAGGGAGCCCTGAGCAGCGCAGGGCTGACAGACCCCACGTGCACCTGGATGCTTTAAGGAGGGGGACACCGAAAATATCATGTAACCCGCTGTCATTGTGGTGTCATTAGGGCTAACAGGACAGAAAGCTCGAGCGAGTCTGCTGCTCGCCCCTGCTCCAAAGGGACCGGCAGGAACAGCCTGGCCAAGGAGAGCTGGCACGGGGAAGTTTAACACTCCTAATATTTATTTGAGGGACATTAACATGGGCAATGCTTAAAGTATATAAAGCGCCTGGTTACTCAGAAAGCAGAGAGGGAAATTCCTAACGGCCTTTCCAATGCAGGAAAGCCATCTCGAAAAGAAAGGGATAAATAAAAAGTGTGCCACAACTGCCCCCAGTGAGTTCCCTGTTATTTACTGGGAAAATAAACCTGCTGAAGAAGGAAGCTTGGAAAGAAGATGTAGCAACTCCCAGGTGAGGGAAGCTTTGGCCTCCAAAGCCAGGAGCGTGAGGAGTTCATCTGGGGTTATGTCAGACCTGGTGACACACAAAGCTTTTCCCTTCAGCGCTCGAGCTTGTGTGCCAACCTATCGCCTTGGCCACTGAACCGTATCGCAACCCAGCCTCCTCTTCAGGACACCACACGTCTCTTCCTCTGAGCGCCTCTAGATGTGCAGCTCTTTGGAAATTAGTTGCCCTTCTCTTTGGGCTTTTGATGTACCCCGGGAGGAGGGTGCATGGTAAGCATTGCTTCACTGCTGTTTGTGCAACCTCGCTGCAGATCCCTTATTATTTGCGATGGTATCTTGCCACTTGATATGCATAATAGCTCAAAGGTACCGTTGACTACATTTTTCCAGTTCTTTGATGTGCTAGCGATAACTTGTTTCTGTTTCGCAGCCATTAAGCTAGGTGGAAATCATTACACTACGTTAAATGTGGGGTTTGTTCTTTAGTCAGTGTTGTTCTGGTTCCAGGCTCAGTGTTGCAATCTGTCATACGTGGAAAATATCCTCTTAACCCAGGTGAACAATTTTGGAGGAAGTGAACACAGCTTAACAGAGTTTCTTCAGGGTCAGAGATCGAGGACCGCATCCTCCCAGGCGACTCCAGCAACCCGGGCAGGTTGCAGCAGCTCCCCGGCAGCTTGCGCCTGTGCTGCCGGCTGTGTGCGTTGCAGAGCTACCCGCAGCACAAACAAACCTCCCTGCCTGGCAGACACACGGGGATATGCTAAAGCCACCCAGAGCAGACCCTACGTATCCACCTGCCAACAGTCACCTGAAGCTTTAATGTCCTTTTAGTGAAACTAGACTAAACGGGCCACTTGTTGGGTCAGGCTTGGACTTGTAGGGTGCATATTTTTGATGGCAGCTCTGCAGCCCCCAGCCACGTCCAGGCGGTTCCTGGCCTGTAAAAGCCTTTTGCTGCTCAAGAAGGGGATGCTCCACCCTGGCAGCCCTTCTCCTCCAGCACCTCTCACACAGGTCACAGTTAACCACCCGTACTGCCACGGCACCGGCGTTGGAAAATCATCTGAAGGCAGGAGGGGGAGAGGGAGGGCATTCCCTGCCCTGCGCTGTTCCAAGCACCCCTCTGGCCACAGCACCCGATGGGTCAGCCGGCACTGCGCAGAGCTGGAAGCTGAACACCTGCATCTCCACAGCCCGCCCCGACGAGAGCACCACACGCCGCTCACGGAGCGCTCTTCCCGGCCGTGATAACCACGTATAGCTTCTGATAATGATTTTCTCAGGGAAGACAGATCAGAGGGAGGCTGACCCTGGTGACGGAGGGATGTGTCTCAGGTCTGCTCTGCCCTGCTCCACCAGCCACACGTGCATCAAGCCATCAGCACACAACGGCTGGGTTAAACCTGGGCAAGACGGGCTGGGGATGCCAACGACTGACAGCACGTTGGACCAGCTGCACACTGCCGCGAGCACGACCAGCTCGTTAGGAAGCGGCTCCTGCCAGCGAGGCGAAGCAGAGGCTTCGGTCCAAACCCCACAGCCTGTTCCGTCCACGGCTGCGGGAGCTGGGCACATCCACCCACGGGCTGGAAGGACGCGCTGGTGGGAGAGCTGCTGGTGTCCTCAGGGTCCGCCCGGACCTTATCACTATGTGGCTTCTGAGCTGCAAAGGGTGGCAGGTCCTGGCTGCTGCAGGAGGAATCCTCGGGAGCAAGGAAGGGCCACGGTGAGAGGGTGCTTTGGGGCAGGGAGCACCGCGCCGCCGGGAAGCAGAGCAAAGCATCGGGACGGCAGCCCAAGTGCCGGGTGTGAAATGGCCAGTGAGTCCCCCCAGGTCCTGGGGACAGCCGGGGCCAGGAGCCCTGGAGAGAACAGCAGACACCTGAGCACCCGTCTGCAGAGGATCTGCCGTCCGCAGAGCCGGCAGTGCCAGAGCTGGCCTCGAGCTGGCTCCGTGCACCGCAGCCCGAGCACGGAGACCCCCTGCAATGTGCTGTCTCCAAACGGGGCCAGCTGGGTCACGCGCTTGCTGCTGGTAGAGGTTAAGGATGCACCAGGAGAAGGAGGAGCGTGCTGTGGCATGCTGCCCTGCACCCTGTGGGGCAAGGACAGAGCAAGGACAGGGGCATGGCAAAGGTGTCTTACACAAGCAAGGAGGGGACACAGAGTGTGGGAGAGGGTCCCCAAAAAGAAGAAACCCAGCAGCTGGCAGGAGGGAGCCTGGCAAGCAGCGGGCTGTGCTCTGCGCAGAGCCTCTCGAAAGCCAGTGTGGTTTTCAAACGAAGGCTATATTTGTTTTGCAAAACCTCAAACCACCCCTCCCAAGAGTGTATGATAGAGACAAGTGAAAATGGGAAAATCTTCGCCTGTTAACCCCTTCGTGCCAGGGGCCGGAGTGGGAACAGGCTGCCTGCGCCAAGGACGGGGCCAGCAAAGCCCGGCTTGGAGAGGCAGCCGGCAGCGGCTGCTTTGCTCACGTTTGTCTTTCACACTCATTCGAGGGCTTTGGCAAGCGACGATTCGGTTTCGTTTCCTGCTTTCTTGCAGTCTCGGCATGTTTAGTTTGGCCTCCTGTGTTTTGCGACATGAAAGCCTTGGCTATAAATACATCGCCCCGTGTCTCTGAAGGCCTTGTGGTGTTTTCCTGCCTGCGCTCTTTGTCCCTTTGGGAAGGTCGGGAGCTGGGAGGAGCACGCGGAGCCGGCTCCAGCGATGCTGGCGGAGCAGCTCCCTCCCCGGGATAGCCCTCGGTGCACGGCTCGCAGCACGAGGCTGCTAGCCCCTCCAGAGCCCTGCTTGACTTACAGATACTTATCGAGGCCGATAAGGCTGTGCTGGCTCTTTGCACAAGAGGAAGGGGAGGTTTCTGCAGCGGTCAGCTGGTCACAAGCCTGGGGAGCAGAGCTCGGGGTTGTGGTCGTGCTGGACCCCTGGGTTAGCCCGCAGCGGTGCTGCACCCCAAAGGGCTTTGCCGTGGCTCATTCCCGGAGGTCCCAAATACCGCCAGGACCTGCCAGCTGCAGACACGCAGCCAAAGTCCTCCCCGGGGCCAGTGTGCCCAGCTTGCCCTGCCGACGCTCCCGTGCCGGACCAGGCAGCATGCCACGGGCAAGCAAGCCTTGCAAGGGGTAAACAGGTATACGGTAGCAGCCCAATAATTACAGCCCTAATTCAGCAAAGCATCACCACTTATAAGGCACCTAAGCATGTGCTTAAAGTTAATTACACGCTTAAAGATCTTTCCTGAATAAGCATGGATTTAAGGATGTGTTTGGTATCTCCTGTACTTAACTGTGATTCAGCTAAACACCTACCCTACCTCTTCATTTCTAACAACGCCAAACCATTGTGAATTGATTTCAGAGCTCAGCTTCAGCCCTAGAAACCAAATATCTATGCACTTCTCTCTGCAGGCTTGCTTTGTAGATATGAAAATAAATATCCTTTTGATTCTTATAGCTTTGTTTTCCTGATAGCATTTCCCTCCCTGCAAGCCAGCGACCTCCAGGCTGATTAGGATCTGGTTCTGCAGAGACCTCATGAAATGGCTTCTCTGACGGAATCAGGTACTTGGGGGGAAAAAAGAGAGAGACAGAAAACGCCTCGGCAGAAACTGCCCCGCTGCAAGACGGCAAAGCTGAACTGGTCCCTTTGCACGCAGTCAGTTTTTCCACTGCATTTGCATATCTCTGCTGTTTTCTCGCAGCCCGCACCCGGCTGCCTTTTCCTCCGTGCAGTTTCTGCTCAACAGTCGCGTGTGAACCAGAGCCGCGGCTGCCTGCGGTTTTCTCCCCGCCGGAGGTGCACCGCTGCGGCCG
>NW_009222033.1:0-2551 GCF_000690835.1 Fulmarus glacialis
GATGGGGATGGGGATGGGGATGGGATGGGGGACCACTGAGCCTCAGGCTGCAGCCTGCTTCACTGCAGGGCACTGCTAGCTCCCAGCTTCTCATTTTCTCCAGAGAGCTGCCCCAGCCGCGCAAGGCACACGACTGCTTGCTGTGGGAATCGGCCACGAGCATCAGAGCGCCCTCAGGACAGAAACAACTTTGCCAGTAATCTCACTGGCTTTTCGGGTTGTTTTTTTGACGTGGACAAAGACATAAAAAAGTCTTCCAACGGCACCATGTCCTCCAGCGAAGAGCTGGAAGAGAAGGATGAGAACGCCACCCCCTTTGAGCAGAGTAGGTGACAGCGCGGGAGGTGACGCAGCGCTCCTGCTGCGCACCCACACACCACGGCAAAGCGAACTGCAGGTTGACTTTTCCCAAATTCAGTAGTTCTGGAGGTAAACCGAACAATCGCTGGGAGGATACCTGATGGTGATCCCATGAGGAGCCCAATAGCGTTTCCTTTACCAAGGGATGAGCTCTGCTCTGTGACAGTGAACCCCCTGCTCAAGCTTGGCTTAACCTTACCTCCTCGGAAGCCAGGATGCAGCCGGATTTCTTTCTGTTCTGCTCGTAGGCATCAATGGGATGACACCAGAGATGACGGCTCCAACAGGGCCCTTCCGAAACGTTGGCTTATCCAAGGCTGCCCAGACTCATCGGCTGAGAAAGCTCCGAACCCCTTCCAAGTGTCGGGAGTGCAACAGCTACGTTTACTTCCAGGGAGCAGAATGCGAGGAGGTAAAGTTGGGAGAAGGGGGAAGAGAGCTCGGGGGGGTGGAAAAGATGGTGGTTACATCCCGTGAACGGGGTGACTTCACCGCTACCTGCGTACGGTCCTGTGATTGTCCCCAGACGAGAGCCACACGCTCTGCAGCAGCATATTGCGGTGCAGCTTGTCACTCGGGTGTCACAGATTTGCTGTAGAAACCCAGCCAGGAGCCCTGACACACGTGTGCTCCAAACCAGGGGTGTAACCGCAGCCGGGTCCAAGTTCCCTATGGAAGCAGAGGTGCCAGCATGAATTTTGGGGCAGGACTACCTTAGCACAGCTCTAACCCGGGTTTAGGAAGACATTCTCTTTTGGGGAGGGGTCCACGTGCTTTGCATTGGTCCTGCGATGTCACCAAGAAAGGCATTTTTCCTGCCTGCCGACCTGTTCAACGAGCTCCTTGTTCTCTGAGCGATGCCTGCTGTCTCGCAGGGGCTGCCCTTCCACCTCCACCTGTTGCCCTGTGTTTTCCAGTGCTACCTGGCCTGCCACAAGAAGTGTCTGGAGACCTTGGCCATCCAGTGCGGGCACAAGAAACTCCAAGGGAAGCTGCAGCTTTTTGGGCAAGACTTCACAAAGGCTTCTCAGAGTAGCTCAGACGGCATCCCCTTCATCATCAAGAAGTGCATTTCTGAGATCGAGAAGCGGGCGCTGAAAACCAAGGTGACGCACTCTCTCTTCCCTCTTCTTCAGCTAAGCTGGCCCAGCTGCCTTCTCTTGAAATGTTCTTCTGCCTCGGCATGGAAATGGGCTCGTTTTTCAGATTACTGGAGGCAGGAAGCCGGAAAGTCCCAGGTGATAAACTTGGCCCTGACACCCCAAACTCTGACCTTGGAAACTCACTTCTTCTGCCTCCCTCTTTCCTATGAAACAGGAATGACGGTAACGTCTGAGCTGGAAGGGGGTGGCCCAGAATGACTTCTGAGAGGAATTTCCAACTCCAAAAGGAGAGGATGGGAGCTAGAAGCTCAGTCTTGTGCAGACTTGAGGAGAAACATCTCTCCTCACTTCAACTTCACTGTCTTGTGCAGACTTGAGGAGAAACATCTCTCCTCACTTCATTTTTCTCTCTTTTACAGGGCATCTACCGAGTCAATGGCGTCAAGACCCGCGTGGAGAAGCTTTGCCAGGCATTTGAGAATGGGAAAGAGCTGGTGGAGCTGTCCCAGGCCTCCCCTCATGATATCAGCAACGTCTTGAAGCTCTACCTGAGACAGGTAAGGTGCTGGTGGTACCTTCTGCTGGGGGGAGGCAGGGGAGAGGTGGCCAGAAGATCTAACTTCCCAGAAACAAACCTGGCTTCACCGAGTCATCTCTGGCAGGAGTAATTCTGCACAAACTGGGCTTAGGGTGGTGACAGGGGGTCCCCCCCCAGCTGGGAGTGGGTCAGCGGTGGAGATGGGACCATGTGCATGAGTGGGGAAGCGCCTTCTGCGAGCTGACCGCAGGTTTCCTGCTCTCGGTGAGCCCTCGCACGGCTCGCCCGCCATCGCTTCGCGTGGCTCCTCCAACGCCGCAGCAGCGGCATTTCGTATCCGCAGAAAAACAACGTGCAGAAGCACCAAATCCTCCCCCGCTTCGCAATTGGGGAACCAGGTACACGAAAAGGGAAATGATCCAGCAAAGGTCACTCCGTGCCGCAGAGCCGGGGCTGAGCTCACGTCTCCCCGAGCAGTGCCGAGCCCCTCGGGTCGCCCTGCGGTGGGCTCAGCCGGGTGCTGTGCCCCTCGGGTCACCCTGCGGTGGGC
>NW_009222034.1:0-338 GCF_000690835.1 Fulmarus glacialis
CGGCGCTGGGTGTGCCCTCGGCCGCGCTCCTGTGCCTCCCCTCCCTGCAGTGAGCCCATCTGCCCTCCACCAGCCCCAGTCTGGCTGGGACCCAGGACAGCTCAGCCCCAGCTCTCGCCCAAACTCTGCTCCCCGGCAAGGAACAGGAAGCAAAGAAAAGGCTGAAGAGGTGCCTGTGGGTTTGCAGCACCGTAACCCAGAGCATGATGCATCCCATGGATGGGGATCAGACCCACGGGGTGCTCAGTGCCAGCCCCGACTGCAGAGGGCATCCGGCACCAGCCCAGGACACCTCTGGCCAGTGCGATGCTGCCTTGCAACCGCGGTGCTGCCGCACC
>NW_009222034.1:376-675 GCF_000690835.1 Fulmarus glacialis
GCCTTCTGGAGCAGCGAGACCCGGGAGCAGCAGCAGTTACTCCTGAATCCCCCGGGATAAGCAGAGTTTGTCCCCACGGCTGCATTTGGAAATAGTCCCAGCAGAGAAAGGAGGGGTTTCCTACAGACATCTGTCCACAGTGCCCCAGCAGATGGGGGAAATGATTAATTCTGGACTGTGGCAGCAGCTCCCTCGCTGATCCCTCTCAAGGTGATTCGCAGGCATTACCCAGAGCCACCCCCAGATGCAAAGCCGAGCAATGTGCCGGGGCAGAGCCGGGAAGCCCTGGCCCAAGCACC
>NW_009222034.1:750-1045 GCF_000690835.1 Fulmarus glacialis
TTCGCTCAGCTGCAGCAGCCACCCCGAGCACAGTCTCTCCCTGCATCCCACTGCCCCCCCCGAGCCCGGCCGCTTCACTTGGCACCTTATCCATCCAACCCCAGCTCTGCTCCGCGGTTACCTCCAGGGCATGGTATATGGCTCGTCGGTAGGAAACCAGCTTATTAAACGTGGAAGAATTGAAATGCTGCCTAAAGGCCATCAGTCCCACCAGCTTGTCTGCAGAAACCTGGGAGAGAACAACAAAAGCTTACCAGCGGGCACGGGCATGCCTCGCTTCGGCCATGTCCCCGCG
>NW_009222035.1:0-214 GCF_000690835.1 Fulmarus glacialis
TTTTTAATTTACATGAAAGTAAAGATAATTTAAATAGCTCAGTCAAGTATTGTTTGTGTCAAAGCTGGGGTACTGTTGAGTGACTACGTAGAACTCAAGGGGGAGGGAATCAGGTTTGGCAGGATCTTGTCCAAATTGCTTCTGGTAATGATTCCTGGACTGCTCTTCCCCCTCAAAACCTCCAGCCTAGGAAAGAACTAGCCAGGACACCTTC
>NW_009222035.1:253-1095 GCF_000690835.1 Fulmarus glacialis
GATCTTCTTCCACTTTTGCTCTTAAACACTGTTTAATTCATCAATGAAAACTCTTGGTGTTGCCCAAACAACTCTGAAAGCCATTTCTGCTGACTGACAGACCTTCTCAACAAACCCTTCTCCACCTCTTGTGCCTCAGGTACGGCTAGATGATCACAGCATTTTTCTTTCTCTTATGTTGTCTGCAGGCTGGTTAGAGATACCCAAGCTACAGTTCCTAAAGAACAGCGTTTAGAGCCAGAAGCTGCACAGCCATGTACAGACAGAGAGTTAATTATTTCAGTTTCTCATATATGAGGTTATCATGTGACCGCAATGTATGCAATATAGGCAATCCAGCTTGTACAGGACATCCTCAGGGGTCTCTGCATGGTGCTGCACCGAAAGCATTCCAGAGACTTAATGCTCAAAAGCAGTTAAACGCTTGAGCACGTGCTTACCCATAAGCACGTGGCATCCTTGGGAGTTGTGTACATCATCTGACAGAGGCTTGCAAATCAGTGGCAGTGCATAAGAGATGACATCAAAGTATGTTAATGTATTGTACGTATAACCACTTATCCTTGTCGTTTTGATTGTTAGGATAATGAAAACATGTTGTAGAGATAAATTACTGGCATTGATAGACTATAAGCAACCTTTCCAGGTCATTGCATTTAATATTTGGCATATGAAATCATGCTGTGTGAGACAGAATAGGTCATATGGGAGATACATGACCAATATGATGATTTCTGCCCTTTCTTATAAATAATTATCCTTCAAGTGCATCTCAAGTGCATCTCAAGTGCACCTTCAAGTGCATCACAAGATGCTCAAGTGCATCTACACCAATGCATGCA